>NC_046606.1:19320855-19622317 GCF_011750605.1 Drosophila busckii | reverse complement strand
AGCTCAAACAGGCGGGTGGCTAGCCTGTTGCTCCTTTTTGATGCCTGGCGAATGCAGCTGGCTGCATGCAGAGGACGCTCTGTCAGATAAGATGAATGCTAAATTTACAGCCACGACTAAGCGCAGCTGTCGATGCTTCTTGTATTTATGATCAAATGTAAATCAAGTCTAAGCATAATACTAAACTCAATTAAAATAGATTGTGGTGCGTCCTTAAAGTTGTTAATTAATAGTTTTGAGCATAGCTGTGCACTCAAAATCTCATTAGCCAAGTTTATTATTTGTCAAAGCGTTCAAGCCAAAAATAGTTTGCTCAAATAACAACTGACAAAATCAGGCTGCTCTTTCTGCTTGTTCTGCTAACACTTTTAGCATGACATTGAAAGCCACATGGCCATTAAGGCCTAGCAATTTTAAATGAAGCTGAAACGTTAACTGTGCTAGCTTTTAGCAAATGCACTGAGCTTGACAGCGACAGGTATTGATTCTAGCCGTGAACTTAACTCATGCATATATTCCTTTAAGATTGATTAAAGAGGCAAAATGGCAAAGAGTTGAATGTTGTTTGCGATTTTCATGTTATGTATACACAATTTAATTGCCGTCTTGTTGGATTTGGCAGAACAGATTGACGCATAACTTGCAGCAGCTGGCAGGCAGGCAGGCAACCAGCCAGTCAGTCAGTCAGTCAGTGATTGTTGACGCTGATCACGTAGCTGCCATCCAAATGAAATGGAACTACGGCCAATTGTGCATAGCAGCTGCGTGTTGTCAGCCGCCATTTGTTGTAACTGTAACTGAACCGAAAACGCGCCGCAACGTTTAAATTGGTTAAATTAGCAAATGAAGGCTCCAGTGAAACTAAAACTGAACTGGGACTCGAATTCAGACTTAATTATTCAAATGTTCCTTGATTTCGCTTGGCAACTGACATTTAATCAGCATGCCACATCGCATAGTCGTGCACAAAGCCAGGCCACATCGCCAACTAAGGCCTTAGTTCAAACTCAAGTATTCCTTGCGGTCGAGCCAGCAATTGTCGCAGCTGTTGCCGTTGCTCTTGAGCTGTTGCTTTCATCTTAATTGAAATCAAATCAAAGTGTTTTCACTTCACAACAAAATGTAATTGTGTGTGTGTGGCATGCTTTGTTGCCTTGCTGCACTACAGCTTGCCCTTCACTCAATTCATTGGCTCCACACTCAATTTTTGGCAGACTTCGACTCACTAATGACTTTCCATTGTTTGCCTAGATACGGTCTTCATTTTTACCACTAACAGCAATTTTACAGTACATTTTGTTGTTTATTCTGTGACTTATTGCTACACACATAAATTATGAGCTCACTACACTGGCATTGAACAATCAGCTTGTCCCCAAATGTGTTGTCCGAGCTTGCTTGATTACGCCGCAGCAGAGCTAAGGTGTGCTGGTCTAATTTAGATGAACGGATAACGCTGAGCATTAGTGGCCTGAGAGCATATAAAAGTTGTGGGCGTATTCAACTAAATGCATTACTCATACGCGTTAACCTAGAAACTGCAGCCTCAGCCGGAGATAATGCGCTTGGCAACTGTTGAGCAGCACATTACGTATACGCCGCGTGTTATGTTAAGCTTTGGACATTAAACATTCCCCCAAGGCGGCGGCGTGCGCAATAAAATGAAATCAGCTGAATATGGCCAATATAAAAACCATGTAAAATTTTGCAATGTGCTGGCCTGTTGGCCATTTACTTGCAAGTTGACGCGCTCGCACGCAAAGGCTGTGCCTAAATTAATGTCCTCAATGACCTATGCACGCGTACGTGTGCGTGGCTGTGTCGTCTTTATGAGCTCGCGCCACCAAAGCTCATTTGGAATGCGTGAAATTCAACGCTTTGACGCCGCCGGCGACTCCGGAAATATAAATCCAGCCAATTTGTTTGTTAGCCTGTCCGATAACGTGCGAAAAAAGTCACAGGTTTCGATTTATTTAGCTTAATTAAATCAAATTCAAGCACTCTAGCGTAACTTGCGACAAGAAATTAATTCGAACTGCTAGAGCGCTAAAAAGAAAATCTTCTGAAGCGCGCAGATCTACAAAAAAGGGCTTAATGACAGTTAAGTGCTGTCGCCTCTTGCTTCCAAAGGCAAAAAACTGACCGCAATTAATTAATTACCCAGGCTACACGACAATATAAATAGCAATAATGCTTTTAAGAAACTGTTTGGTCTACTGCGGCGCAGATACCGAACAAGGCTTTCAAATTGGCCCTAAGTTTAACTGCCTGCATTCGCTCGATGGGCAAAGGTTATGGCCAAAGTATGGCATTAATTATTCATTTGGCATCTTCGTTAGAGGCTCCGTTTGCCACGCATACAGCGCATAGTCCGTGTCAATGCCAATGCCAATGTCAATGTCAGCAACAATGTCAAACTGTCTTCTGGCTAAACAAGTCAACTTGGCTGCGGCTGCCTGAACTTTAGCAGCGCATTTAATGTGAATTCAATGTCATACACGGATTTAGCAAGGCCAGGACCGACGCGTTGTTGTCGTTAGCTCTCAGCTCGACTTGTTTCATAGGAAAGTCAATTAAAAATATGTGCGCCAGCTAAATAAATTTCCATTAATATGCAAAAGGTTTAAAATGCATTTCAAGTGAGGCCAACTGGGCGGAACAGCGGGCAGCTGCAGCTTGCACAAATTTTTACAGACTTGGCAAAGGTGAGGGATAGGTAAATGTCTGTCTGTCTATTGAGTGCTCACAACTTAAATAAGGTAAAATAAAAGTAAATGTTCTAGAAGAGAAACCATTTATGTATTTAAACATTTATTCTTCTTTTAACAAGACAAACATATTGTTTGGCAATTTGTAAGAGTTGCAATATTTTAAAATTCTCCAAACTCCCAAACTAACAAAATATTGTAATTTTTTAAAATGTTTTATTAAAGTCACGAAATCATTTATTGTTAGAATATGCTATATGAACTTTAAAGTATGCTTGACTTTAGGCTATAGGCTATTTAGAAACTTTAAAATCAATTCCAATATTATATATGCTATATCTACCTTTAAATAAACAAATCTGTTAACACTGACCACTGATCGCTGACAAGAATGTTTCTCAATATTGCATAGACGAACTGTACTAGGAATAATTGAAAGACGACAATTGACTTGTCAGCCAATTGCTTGTGCTTGTGTGTGTGTGTGTGTGTGTGTATTTGTAGATCTGTTTATACTTTCAAATATTTGAACTGTTCTTGCTTGTGTGGTTACATGGATACTCCAGAGCTTCAGCGCTTATTTTGTACTTCCTCTGGTGTGACTTCTTGTCTCTTGGCAGCGCCTCACTAAGTTTCGCATCCTGTGGTGTTCTTCTGGCTCTGCGCTGCTTTTTTATTATTATTTCATTGTTGTTACTGTTGTTGTTGTTGTAAACTGTGTCTGTGTCTGTATCAGTGCGCGGTAAGGCGCCTCTTGCTGTCCTTTGTACATTTTTTTACATGCGCCACAACAAATGTTCGAGTGAATAAATTGCAATACTTATGTCAGTCTGTCTGTGTTTCTGTCTGACAGTCGCAGTGTGTGTCTCTGCGTGTGTCTGTGTGTGTGTGCATGTGCAATTTTTTTATAGTAATTCATGCAATATTTAACAAGCGCTCGTATTCGTATTGTTTGCAATATTTACTTGCTGTAGACGTTGACTGAGTGGCGGGCTTTGAAGGTCAAATGTCAAATGCAGCTGGGCGTGAGCCAAGCCAACAAACACACACAGGCTAATAGTTGGCTAAATGGTTTTGATTCTAGTGCTGCAGTGACCTGGTCTGACTACAGATTTTCACTTGCGATTTCCCAACCCAATCCAGCCCCCACGGTCGTTTCACAGCTGTCAGTGTTTCCCAGATTAATCACTTAATGCTCGCATTTAATATACTTTCTTTCACATAAATAATGCAATTAAATGAATAATGAATTCATTTGATTGTTGCTCGCATTCCGTTTATTCTCTGACTTTTAAAATGATTGGCAGTCTGGATTTTTGTTTGTAAATATCTATTTGGCCAACAATATTTAATTGTGGCTAACATTTGCAAATGCATTTAAGTGCAGCTAATGTGGCTTTGTGTGATTGCCGCCTTAATTATGCATTAGTCATGCGTTAATTTATATTCATCTAGGCTGACAATTAGCGCCAGCAGAGAGAAACAGCGCGAGCGCCCGAGAGTGTGTGTGTGTCTGTGTGCTTATTTTGCAGCACGTTGGTAATTGTGATTATGTGACACCATTAAAATCAACATCAATCATAATAATTTATGATGTTATTAAGGGCCATAGCTTGGAAAAACATGTACAAACGATTTGCTTTTGAAGTCAACTCACAATATGGCGTATACGCAACGGGGTGTGTTTCTCAAACACATGTTGCGCATACGACGCGTGGTCGGCTGTCTTGAGCTGACATTGGGAAATCATTTTTCTTGTAAATTCACTTAACATGGATATTAATCAAATACACCAAATCCAATACGCGCTCTCTCTCTCTCTCTCTCGCTGGAAAGAGTGAGCAACAAGCGAGTTCCGACAACCGAGCAAAGTCAGCTTACTATTAAATTCGGCAATTTAAATTGAGCCACAAGGCACATCTATTGGCAAGCATAATGGCAATGAAGAAGCTTTAATTGTTGTGGTTTGCCTTGTAGATAATGCCATTACTTAGTCGCATTTGTGTGGGCATAAAGCAACTTGTGGTATGCCAAGGGCCGTAAGCAACAATCTCAAAACTGAAAGCCAATCATTGAAGCAAACTAATCACCATGCTTATAAACACAACCGGAAATCGGCTTTAGACGACCATGGCTTAGCAATTACCTGCACGATTTGATATCATTTTTGTTTTGTTTGGCATCCACATCCACTCGCTTGATTTCTTGCGTTTGCTGTTAGCTTGATTTGTTTTCGAGACTTACATTTATTGAGGTTTTCAGACGCCATGTGGGTAGAAATCAAAATGAGATAAAAATCATTGGCTGAGTGTGTGCACATGGCATTTGGCAGCTGTCGCACACGAAGCCGCAAAGCGGCACATAAATCAAAAGTACGATGCCATTAAGCGAACTCGATTAATGACCGTTTGGTTAAATAACTCACGAATGTAACTTAAACTGAGTTATTTGTACGAATGCATTAAAAAGTCAATTATAGAAATTAATTTCATCCCATTGCGATTCGGGGTAAAATTTAATGGAATAGATTCAAGTCACAATGTTGAGTTGTCAAGCCAAATTCTATGAGAATTTGCTTATGTATATTTTTCTACATTAATTTCTTGGTTGAGTGGTAAAAGTTTTGGTGAGTTGCCGCTGCTCGCGTAATTATCAAAGTTTGTCAACTATGGCTGAGCTGAGCTAGACCAGCCTCTTGGTAAGCAGACAATGAATCATTCGCCAGCGACGTCTCAGAGTGCGTACTTCAATTAGAATGCGATGATTGTTGGCTGCTGTGTTGTTTGTTGTTTGCTTGTGCTGGACAACTAATGATAGTGTTGTCATAATTTTTGGCACAAGACAGCCTCATTATGTTCCGAGTGGCCCATTCAAAGCCAACAAAGTTCTTGCGTCAAAGTTTTATTCTGGCTTAGCGCAGCACAAGTTGATTTAAATTAGTAAATTAGAAAATGCCCAACAGCTGAACAGCCAGCCAACCAGCTAGCTAGGCCTGACAATGGCGGAAGTTGTCAATGTCAAGAGCAGCGCGTTGTGTTCGGTTGAGTCGAGTCGAGAATCCACCGTCCTTGGCAAATTGCACACAACAACTTAACATAAAGGGCATAAATTACACAAAGAGCATTGAGAAGTTTTGTTAGCAAAGTCTGAAGTCTAAAGTTTCCATCATATGAAAAGTACATGTTCAAGTCCAGTCCAGTCCAGTCCAGTCCAAAACACGAGCCTGTAACTTGCCCATAAAACAAAAAAAATTATGGGGTGGTCAACGCCGAAAATTCATTCAACTTGGCCTGCCAGACGCTTGTATGGACAGGCAGACAGTACGTGACTGTGCGAAAGTTCATCGAGATCGCTGCCACGTAGGCACTTGCCACTTCCCACTTGCCTCAATACTAACTTGTTTTTGTTCAATCAACAATGAAGCTATAGACGTTCTGCATATACATACACATAGAGCTATTTGCCAGGGTCGTTATTGTTGTCGCCACTCTGCTGTGTTTGTCTAAGCGCAGTGAAGTGTGCCAGAGATATTTGCGCCCGATATGCGCTCATGCATTTTGCTGGGCTCAAAGCTCGATGGCGTGTCCTTGCCTACGCTCTGGTATAACTTTATCACTCAAGCAGGGCCTGCGATTACTTTCTACTAATAGAGCAATAAGCTGGAACCTTTTGAGTTTGCATATTCGTGTGCTTAGTATGCTGCCTAATGAGCCTCTGCCTGTGCATCCTGCCAACGGATGTCAACCAGAGAGGGATATGTATGCTGAAATTTCTCAAAAGAATGAGCCTATTTCAGCATTGCTCTCTTCTTCACTAGCAAGCGAACACTGCTTTGAGTTTATGTGTAATTTACGTTTCCTGCTCTCATTACACGCAGTCTATGCAGCCTCGACAGGATAATAAAAAAAGAATCCAAATTAAACGCGTTGCACGTACATGCAAAGTTATTAAAAGCTTGAAAATATCACGTTATCTCAGGCATGACAAACAAGCGTGTGATGGCATTAAAGTTTTTAATCTAATGATAAGTTATTAGCACGTACACTCACACTCACGCACACACAATGACAGTGCAGCTGCATCTGACTACGTGCAGCGCGAGCGAGGCGCAGCTGACTCTGACACTGAATTTTCCATTTATTTTATACACATATACATTTTTTTGGCCTTTACTCTTTGGTGTATGCGGTGGGCAAAAAACTGATTTGTGAACCCCTTTTTCTATGGGCTGTGTCCTGTTTTTATACGCTTATCCATAGTTGCTGCTCTGTGGTGTCCTTTTCAGTGTCCGCACTTTATGGCTGCTGGACTCGGTGGTGACTGCTGTGCGTTGAGAGCAAGTTTCACAAATGATTTCACATTTTTGCATAAATAAATGTCAAGTGTGCGGCGAGGCGCGCTGAGAGTTACTGACAGCTTTCTAATAAACCCAGCGAAAAAAAGGATAATCAGCGCACAAGCAGGATTTCAGTTGGCAAACGCATACAAAGCCAGCTCCAGCAACAAGTATACACACATACATATAGCTGTGAGCGTACAAGTGTGTGTATCCACTTAGGTTAAGTAATAATAACAGCCTTGGCTATGATGACGCCTCATATTTTTCAATGTGTGCATCAGGAGAGGTTGAAAGTGGAACATTTTCTCATATCGTACATGAACATGACAATTTCCATTGCCACTACAAAGGCCAGCAGCAGCAGCGAAGGGCTGATGTCCTGCTGCTGTTGCTGCTGCTGCTAGCTCTTTGGTTATTTTCGTATTGCCTGGCAACGGCGTTGGCAATTTTAATAATGTTTACTTAAGGCACAAGAAAGGCAAAGCAAGGCAAGGCACGGCTTGTGCCTTAGTGTGTGCATGTGTATTTCTGTCTGTCTATCTATCTGCTTGTTTGTGTGTGGAAATAAATAAGCCAGCGGCAAGTGCGGTGTACAAAGCAAGAAAAAAATTGTAGCATACTTTTGCGGGCCTGAAAATGTGCACGACTTGTGGAAATGGGAATCGCAAGTGCAAGTGCAAGTTCTAGGTGCAGCGAGGCATGCCAAATGACAGCTGCTTATATTGTGTGCTGTAAATGCCAGCAGAAGCTTAACAAGCAGGCCATAAAGTGCAGCTAAGGAATGCAACACAAAGTGACACTTAACAGCAGACTAAGGATGCCACTGAGCGTGGGATGCAGACAAAGGCGTGTAGAATGCAAGGCAAGCTAGATGCCTTGCTTGCTTCCTTCCTGCCTTTGTGTTGTCTCTGCAGCTCGTAGAGCGACATAAAATCCGTAATTTATGGCAGGAGCTAAAGCTCAGCAAACTTCTAGCTACGTCCAAAAGTCGTATTATCCCTTTCGAGTGGCCCCGATGACCGAGCATTTATATAAATACTTTGAAGCAGCCACTTGCTGCAGCTGTTGCCTAATGAGCGGATTAAATGTGCTGCCTACACAAACAAGCGCGCGCGCATGGCAAAGCTTCAACTCAATTGCAATATCTGCCTCTGGGTTAGAGTACTTTGAGTGGGAAAAATAAAAGTTTCCACAGTTGTGGAAAACGAATGATCTTTAAGGCAACCCAGTCATGATTTGGTCTTCGTATGTGTAATAAGCTTTCTCCTATATATGCTGGCATTATATAATAGACAAAGTACAACAAATTTCAAGGCTTTCTTTATGCCTCGCCAAAGCAAACCAAATAGATATAAATATAGCAACGAAGAGGGCGAGTGAGAGCGAAGGGTAGCAAGAGGACAAGCGTGAGTGAAACAAAGCTGCATTGATTTCCTTCTAGCCAATGTCGAATCCAAAAAGCATTTAGCACGCATGCTGGCAACGAGCAGCGGCGCCTTTTGTTTGCCAAAGGATTTGTTTGCTCTACAGCATAAGTGCCATACACGCATAAATGCGCACTTGCACACTCACACACACTGACTCACTCACTCCCATACACGGAAAATAACTGTTCATGCGTTTAGATTGGAAAATATTGATTCACCTGCTATCAAAGACAGCTGCTACACCTTCGATTTGTACTCCACACAGTCGGAGCGGTCCCGAAACAGAGTCAGCAGCAACGTCTGTTTGATTTCGTCTACAGCAAACACATAAACGTAATAATCAATAGAGATTTGCAGTAGCTTAGCTCGCATTCCCGCCCTGCACAGCTCATTCACCCACACACAAACACAAGCACACACACACACACACACACATACCCAAGCTTACAAAGGCTGTAAATGGAAAATGTGCGGTGCGGCGTGGTTTGATTTCGCAATCTGTGTGGCTGCAGCGCTCAGTGTTATGCTCAACAAGTGCAGTTAAGACCACATCATTAACGTTTGACGGCGCTCACTCAATGTCAAGGTAACGCCACCAACAGAACGCATACTGAAGGCTGCACATTGGGGCTCTGACTTACTTTAATTACGGAACAGGCTAAGGACAGAGTTACGGTCCTTATTAGTTGCTCCACTATTTGCACTATCTTAATAGAGTTGTAATGGCAGATTAACCACTGCAATGAACATAAATTCTCAGTAACTCATCTCAGTCTAAAATATTTATATTTCTAATTACTTAAAAAATGTGCTTAGAGCGTTTACGTCAACTCGCGACGGCAGCAGCAGTGTGTGCAAAATTATGAAAATGTATTTTTAGCTATGCTAATAATTCAGCGCCAGTCTCGAAGCTGCTTTTATACACACTTTGACTTAATAATTTGACAGCAGCAGTCAGTCAGTGACACGTTTACACCCACGCGCATAGTCTGTCAAGTCAAACCTACCAGACCGCCACCCACCACCCACCGACCTTAGTCACTTGTGTTTCAAATATTTCATATGTTGCCACACGCATATTCTCGCGACCAACGCCGTCAGTGCGTTCATGAAAAATTTTAATACAGAAAAATTAACATTATTACGCATACGACGCGTTGGCTGTACGTTTTGGGGCGATAACTAAGCTGTTCGTTGCCTAATCAAAACAGATTTCATTGTCTCGCACATGTTAAATGCAAATTCATTGCAATAATATAGCACATAAAATCTGCTAACTAATGCCAACTTTCCCCACCAGAGCCTCTCGCCAACCAGCCAACCAGCTTTGCCACGCCCCCTCAATGTCCACAAAATGACTGCCTGTTGCGTGTTGCCCCGCCTTCAGTCCGTGCGGCCAACCGACCGCCCACTTGGCAGACGGCCATCTGCTTTTGTTTCTATTGCAAAATGTTACTTTTGCGCAAAATTATGCAAATTTGATGTGCGTTTATGTGCGCTTCAGCTCGTGCTCGTGCCTTGCCCCGTGTCAAGTGTGCGTGTGCCTGTTGTCTGGGTCTGTGGTGAGTACACCACATGCCAAGCACTAAGCAAACAGCACACATGCCGTCCCTGCTTGCTCCTTGCTGCTTTCCTGTTTTGAGTAAGTCCGAGTTTTCGGGCATCCAGCAGAGTGCAGAGCAAACAGTTAAAGCTAACGAAATGCAGCTGAGTTTTTGTTGACCATTATTTAATAGCATTTTTAAGTTATGTCACTCGTTAGCTTTTGCTAACTACAATTTCACAGCGGATGTGTGCTTAAAGTTAAAATGTTTGTCCAGACTTAAGGCAATTTTCATACGCTTAAGCTATCAGCTCTGTGGATTGCCAAACCTTAAGCACTTGCTTTTCTTAAGCTTGTGCTATTTATAACTTGTTTGCTTACTTGCCAAGCGCCGTGCTAATCTGATCAAAGCGCAGCAGCTGAAAAAATAACGCAACAATTTTGCGTCAAATGAAAGAATAACAGGAAAGTTGTGACAAAGTTTGAGACGTGGTTAGCTGGAATGGAATACGTTTGCTGTGGCTCAAATGTGGCTCATATACTACATAGTCAAGCTGATTACTATGCAAAGTTTCCTTTTTCGTGAGTTGCCTCAAGTTCAGGCCATGCAGAATAGCAACAGTCTGTACTGTCGCCTTCTTCTTTCTGGCTCAAGTCCATATGGCATAATTGGCATATAGCACATATGTAATGGGCAGCTGTAAGACTAAGCTACGACATGAGAACGCGTCTCGTATTTCGTGTGCCAAGCACTCGCTGGAGACTTTGATTTCGACAAACAAAAACGACTGCACAGTGCGCATAAAATTTATTCTGCAGTCGCATAAAATATAAAATTCAATTTTCAAGCAAAAAGGACGATCAAATTTGCCTGAAATGGCGCTTAATGCGCCAAAAACCATTCGCCGAGCCATGAAAAACGAGTTTGCCTCTTTGTTGAGCTCCATTTAGACAAACAACAACGTGGGCGATGCAAAAAAAAAAAAAAGGAGAGTATATATATTTGATTTATGAACGCTGTCAGGCAGGCCCAAGCGCTGGAAAAAAGCGCGTTGACAATGCTTTAGGTTTCAGCATTTCGCTTGCAAGCTTTAAGCTACGATGCGATAAGCGGATTCCTGCCAATCAACATATCCACATCCTTCTTCACATATATAAACAGAGAAATATAGGGAGAGGACTTGTGTAATGGAAATCCAACTGATTACAGGCATAATTGCCTCGTTTCATGTTTAATAATTGTCAAGCTTTTGCCTTTGAGGGCGCCAATTGCCCAAACAACGATTCTCGTTACAACCACAAATAGCAAAAGCAAAGCCAACAGCAATAGGCATAGGAAAATTTTGCTTCCCCAATTTTGTGAATCGCAAACATTTTCAGTTGACTGCCAAATATGAACAAGATATGATTGCTATTAAAACTTCAGTTAGAACATATACCTTCGAATACGGCTTTCCGGTGAACACCAGTCAGTCCGGATTATTAATTACTAGTAAATTCACCAACGCTGCACTATGGGGAATATTCCCATTTTTCGAATATAAATTAATAACGCAAAAACGGAATGAGATATTTTGGTCTAGTTTTTTGCATTAGTCTTCTAAGATCAATAGGAAATTATGGGCGTGGCACCGCTCTTTTTTAATTTTTTAGGGTATGTAAATTCGTTGTTTTCCAAGCGATCCGGACCAAACTTACAAGTTTTGTGTGTAATTATAATATTAATACTTTGCCAAAAAATGAAACAAATCAAACAACTATATCATATAGCTGCCATAGGAACAATTGATGAATACATGTTCTTGTATGAACAACTTTTTTATTTTTCAAAGATATCCGTACCAAACTACCCAGTTGTGCGTTATATAACGCTTCTGATATAATAGTCAGAAAAAAATACAAAAATCAAGATCAGACCACTTTAACATATAGCTGCACCTTGAGTATCTATAATTTTTTATAAATATTGACTATTTATTATCTATTGACTATTATTTAATACATAAAAATAAAGCTTTACTTTTAAAAATACTAAGTTTTGATAAAAGTCAGTCACTAAAATACAAAAGTTAGCTCGAAGTTCTTTGCAAAAATGTAAGTTTCTCAGGTTGTGGGGATTTGTGCACATTGAGACTAATACCCTTAAATCACAATTAATAGCTCTACAACATGCATGCATATGCGTCCATATTAATTGACCTTAATTGATGATTTGTATGTCTACGCAAAGTTGATATTTTTTCCAAAAAATTTCTTTAAAGGCATTTGCTAATTTCACAAAATATTAATAGAACACGCACATATACAAAATATTAGTACAACAAACATATAGTACAAGCCTGTACCATTGATATCCTTATTAAAAATGTTGTATAAAAAATGTTTTAGGCTGTAACAATATAAATTTGAATATTAGCTGCAAAAAAATGCAATTTGCTGGCACGAGCTTTTCGACAGTAACAGCTGACTTTACAGCTGTAAGGCTTAACAGTGGTCTGTTATAGACATTTTTTGGTATGCAACTTTACAGTTTGAAGAATTCCAAAGATGTTAGCAAACAAAAAAATTCAATTTGAACATTTTGAAAAAATGACTTTATTTACGAAAAATGGAAATATTCGCCATAGTGCACTGGCATGGTTTGTTTTTATTCTAAATAATAAGCGTTACTTAAACTTCAATTCTGCAATACCTAATGAATTCAGAAAATTAACAATTGCTACGAGGCATAGTGAAAGAAATGAATAATAATTTAATCGCTGCAGAATATCAAACATATATAAATAAATATGTATTCAAAACATTTTTACTGTGCAAAAATTAAAATACAGTGAATTATGAAATCTGTTATTAATCTTTGATTATTAATTCTTCGTTTAATTTAATTAAATTAAGACTAAGGCGGGTTTTCAATTTTTGTACTACAATTTGCATCTCATTAAAAAAAACTATATGATTGTAAATAATATGCAGTTTTATTTTTTCACTATTTCATACAAAAGTAGCAATTTTTTTTGCATCTAGCGTTGGTGAAAAACTTTTGCTTAGCTTGTTTGATAAATGTTTGTGGCAACTTTTTGCCTAACTGTTGCTCGGCGCCGCTTTGCCCCAAGTCGCAACTTTTTGTTGCTATATATGCTTTTTTCAGCGATATCAGCGCGCCCCAGCGTTATAGAAAAAAGTAAAAAGTTATAAAAATTTGCTTAAAACTTTAAGCAAACAAGTTGCCTAGAGCCAGAAAATCCTTGAATGGAACCCCACTGCTGGCAAGTGATGGAATTGCAAACTCGCTGGCTAAGCTCAGAGCTAAGGCTGCCAAAACATGGATGGCTATATATTCATCTCAGTGTTTATGATTCTGTGGCGCATACTTAATTATTTTTTAGCTTGGGCAAATTGCCAGCAGCCCAAGTTTGTGCTTATTGGAGTTTTGTCGAACGCGAAAAATTAATCTTCGAAGAAGCCACCCAACAATGACCCTGGACTTAAATTACATTCGTAAGGTAACTACTAAGTATTCATTTCCATAGCACACTCGGCAAGCCACACAATGTATAGGAGCCTCATAAAATGACAATTGCAACTGTAATGAAGTGCGCATTGTGCCTAGCTCAATGTGGTAGAGAAAGTTTGGTCTATCCAGGAGATTGCTGGCATAACCCATAATCAGGTGCTTGGAGGCTTTATAGTTCAGAGAGAGAGGGAGAGAGATAGAGAGAGAGAAACATTGGAAGGGAAGCGAAGAGCTAGAAGCGACATGTGTTTGAATCGGTCTTGGGTCAGGGACGCGATTAACAAAATGTAAACAGCGCTGCAGCGTTAGGCCAACCCAGGACAACGCCTTAGTCATACAAAGCGCATAGATGTCAATGTTTCTGTGTCTGTGTGCGTGAGGGTATGCCGGATATTAAGGTTAGCCCGCGTTACGGTAATGACAATGCCAACAGCCTGCGGCCAACTAAATCCAGATGAGACAGCAAATACAAAATGACGCGCGGAAATTGTAAAATTTGTTACATTTAGTTGTGCACCGCGGATTTACTTTTGCATTTATATGGAAATTAAGTTATAAGTCCGAGCAAAAGGAAAATTTGTCCCAGCAAAAATAAGGAAGGAAAACTACGAAGACTAATTTGAATAACAGAAAATGTTGACAAATAAATTTAATTGGGATTAAAACTGCACTTCAAATAAGATGACAGAACTCTGTTAGAATTCGTACCGAATGAATATCTTTTGCTAGTGCAGAACAGTTTACCATATACATATGCAAATGCGGCAAGCACTGATTCCCATAAAGGACAGCCAGCAGCAACAACTGCAGCGAGTCCTCTGAGCAAACATTTTAATTGAAAATTGCAGGGCCGCAGAAAGTAAATACATACATGAAGAGCGACCAGCGACTGCAAACGACAAACTCAGAAGGGTGACATATGAGTGTGTTAGTGTGTGTGTGTAAGTCTGGCTCGCTTAGTCGTTTGATTTTTGCATAAGCCTGCACTTTGCCAAGCATTCGAAATATTTCTGCATGAATAATAAACTGAAAAGGCAGCGACTGCTCTGACCTCTGGCCACAGCCTATCTTTTTCTCTTTATCACTTTATTCTGCGTATGCCAGTATGAGTATGCGAGAGAAATTAAATTAATTAAATTCCACTCTCTTGTTCCGTGCTCTGTGTGTGTTCGACAGACAAATAATTTGTGTAAACGCATGAGCTCAATAAACACAAACGCAAACCAAACCAAACTGAACCCAAAGCAGAAAAACAAAAACCTGAAGCACAATTATTTACAAACGCATATGGAAAGCGACAAATATGCGTGTTTTTAAAAAATGTAAGATAAATATTTGCGTCTGCTGCAGCAGTCATAAAAGCATTGCTCACGGTCGTAAATTCCAATTTTATTTATAATTTGCCATGTCTTTATATCCACTTTACTTTGATATTTTTTATAATAAATGGAGAAGGGTATCACAAAGTTGTGCAGCTAAGTGTAACAGCCAGATCCCCAAGAAAAACCAAGTCGATTGAGTCATATCTATCTGAATGAGTAACAAGAACTTAGTGGCAATAGGAGCTAGAGAAACCTTTTTTGGTATATACGTCGCAAATCGTTACACCCACAATTACAGAAGCGCTCCCATCAAATGAGAATTGCTGGCCGGTCGTATAAATAGCTTAAAATATATTAACACTGCAGTGAAAACTTACATCGATCTCCTAGTTAAAGTGTATGAAAAAGTTGGCTGTGACATACCTTAAACCCTGTTTGTTAATGAAATTGCAAGTCCAGTGTTGGCTTATTAAGTATCTGTGCAAATGAAGCCACAATTTACAATGACAAATACATAAGCATGCTTAAACATACATAATTGAAAAAAAATTCGTATGGAGAGGTCAGGTCCATTGTAAGACCCACAAGCATTTGAGCTTAAGTTAATTAAGGCTTTTGCAGCGGATTTAAATGTTGTCTAAGCAAAGGCTTACGTGACGCAAATTCATGATTGTATGTATGTTTTTCTGCAAGAGTAACATACAGTCAGGAAATTCAAGGATATGCCTCAGGCGAGTGCGAGTTGAACATTTAAAGCTCTTTGACTTTGGTGACACTAATGAATACATACAAATACACATGCATACATATGTATTTGCAAATGTAAAACAAACTTTGGCACGAACTGAGATAAAGTGGACAGCAGCAAAAGGGAGTGCGTCGGGAGGTCGAGAGAGATGGAAATAAACACAACTGTACAGTAGTTTAAAATGCCATTAAATTCAGAGCGATGGGCGGCCTGTCACGATAGCGACAGTTCCAGCTCCAGCTCCAGCTCCTCCTCCTCCTCCTCATTCCTCCTCATGCCTGTGTATGTGTATGTCTGCGTATATCTGTGTGAGAGGCAAACTGTCAACATGTATAACTGTTGCTGTCAGGATTATGGGCTGTCATATTAAATAACTTGCGGCGCATTTTATTTGCCTTCAATTAAAACGCACGTGTCACTCTCATCTTGCCAGCAAAATAAGCCCAATATAGTATTATGCATGCAAATCAGTCCCCAGGCAATTCATTTCATATCACTCTGTTTTTGTTTTGATTTTTGCCGACGCATCAACGGTCAGCTGACCGCCTCACACAGAAATATACACAGATAAACAAAAGCAATGCCAATGCCAGCAATGATATACATATATTATTGCTGCTCAATGTCACAACCAAGGCCCCAAATATGCGCCCGAAAATACAAGGAAGGTATTAAGTTGTACGCAACTCTGCAGAGCACTTAGTCCTTTTGTTCTGCTTGATATACTTTAACCAAAAAGTCTTTGCAGAAATATTTCCGTTCGAAGTATTATATTGAATTTTATTCTTTAAGACTTTGTCAGCTGCATTGAAGAATTTCGTCGACAAAATGAATATTTTATATTCATTGATATAGTAGATATTTCGATTTTGAAATGTAAATTACGTCAAAAAATAGCATTCAATTTAAATTATAGAAAAAAACTGCATTCATTAATATTTTTCAAGGTATTATTAAAATTCAAGGTACGCATTCAATTTATATAAAAATTCAAAGAATGAATTCAGCTTGAATTAAATCAGATGAATGCATTCAAAATAACAATTCAAATTGAATTTAAAAATATAATTAATATATATAATTAAATTAAATTAAATATAATTAATAATTACGTAAGAATGCTCCTTAACGTAACTCAAATTCAGATTGGAATAAGATTAATGCATTCAAAAATATCTAAATATCGAAGTACAACTATTCAGTCGACTCATTCACTACTGAATAAATTCATTTTAAAACTAACTCCCATAAAGCATTAGAAATCTCGAAAATTCTTCGTTTGCCTAGACACCTAACATAGTACTTCCTACTATGGAAAATAGTAGCTTAGAAATGATTTAAATGAGCAACCAAATCGGTTCTCGGACTAAATCATTTATTGATGCACAGCGTTTCTGCAAAACGTTTCATACCCATGACCGTGACATTGTTAGAATGAGAAAGAATGTAAAAAGAAATGTGACAAATTATAATAATAAAAAAAACTTGCTCTTGCTTGATGTGATAATCAGAGAGAAAATTGCTACAAATTGCTGCTGCCGTTAAAATTAAGCTCGCTAATAATAATTTCAATAATATTTTTAATGTCGCTTAGCTTAGTGAACGGTGTTTGCTTGAGCGCGCACAAAGCGCGCATTACTGATTGATACGAATCTTAATTAAAATGGCGTAATAAAAACACTTTGCCACAGACTTTTTGCCACTGCCAGGTGCAGAGTCACTAACTTTTGTGTTGTGGATGGGTGGGTGTGCGTGTGTATGTGTGTGTGTCTGTGTCTGTGTCTGTGCAAAACACATAGGGATTAAGAGTAATGACAGTTTCAGCTGTTGTACTCAGAATCGGACTTAGACGGGGCCTCGGACTAAACGAAACTCTTGGGCTTCTGCGACAAAGTTGGAGGCACGAAATTGCCTGATTGTCATCAATATGCCAGGCTAGTCACGTTCATAAAGTCTTAATCGAAGGCCCGCACAGCTGCCGGACTCGACCTAAAGCTGCCAAGTATCCCATTAACTTGAAGACAAAACAATTTTGTAAAATTCTGCAAATGTAAGTTGAGCTGCAGTAGCTGAGAATGTTTCTGCTGGCAAATTGCCAACTTAATTATAAATTAATTATCTGACAAAGCATAGACGGGCACAACATCAAAGTATCAATAATTAATCGCCTCGGTAATGTTTTCAATTTCTTGCTTCATTAGCCAGCCAGCCTCAGCCTCAGACGGCGTTGTCTAAGGCAGGGCGTCGCGTCCCTTGGTCCTTTTGTGGCGCTAATCCCGGAGCACTGGCACAGGAAGAGCCGAGAGCTGCTAAGCCGAGCTAATACATTTTGTATTACTTTTAGCCCCAGCCAGGCAGCAATAGTGAATGCTAAAAATCAATAGTCGATGGCAAGAATTTTCAAAAACTGTTTACTGCCAGCTTATCAATGCTCTGCGTCCAAATGAGTTATGCCTGGGAAGAGGCGCACAATAAATAGATTTATACGCGCCACATGCCACTGAGCATTCAACGGCGAGCGGAAACATAACTGAAACCGGATGTGCGCCTGACGTCTATGCCGGAAATTAAACTATTTGTTAGTACCAATGTCCTTGCCCAACAGTACATAAGCGTTTACCAAATATTACGTGCTATTCGAGCATGAGCAACACTTGTGCACTTACCTGTTTACAAATTTTCCCAGCTAGATTTTAAGACCTTGCACTGCAGCTTTAAATATATATTTTTTTTGATTCTTGACGATAACGTTTCAAGCACTTGAAAGATGCTGCTGGTTTGTTTTTGTGTTTTTTAGTTGCTCCCACACCATTTCACGACTCATACACGACGCACACACACACACACACACACACCTGAGCACGGTTGTGTTAGAATACACTGTGGAGAACGACGCTTTTAAAATATTGCTGATTTTTTTGTTTTTGTTGCTTGTATGTGTTGCTGCTCTTCTCTGATTGTTTTCAAAAATTTCAGCTGCTTTCGGCTGCGGGCAGCTTCCGCGTGCTAGGTCCTGTTCACGAAACGGCTCAGCTCGAACTGTGACGACGACTACATGCTCAGCTGCTGCGGTTAGCAGCAAAGTCAAGTATTTACCATTCGTTCGGCGCTCGCTCGCTCGCTCTCCCACGCAGCTTCGTGCCATTGGAAGGGCATTGCGTGTATGTATGCCTGTGTGTGTGTGTGTGTGTAAGCGAAGTCGACAAAATACCAGCTGGCGCAGCATTAAAAAGTAATATCAATTTCCACCTTGCAAACAGTAGACGTACATTGTGCACGAACGAAAGCAACAGCTAAGCGATTTCCCAGGATGCAGCACACTGCGTATTGGCATTGTGTTGGGCATTGGGGCCCCGCCTCCTTAGTCCTACGCAATTGCTTTAGGTGCGCGTGCTCCTCACGTTCTGCTTAGTCTACACCAACACAAACCAAAGCAGTGGAGAGTTTTTCACAATTGTTGCATGTCTTATTACTATAGCAAATGTTGTGTATACGCCGAGGTGAACGAATTGAAATGAATAAATCAAGTTTTGATAATTACTTTTAAATACATATTAAATACATATTATTCAAGTTAAAAAATATATATAGCTGAGAATAACAATAACGTATTAGGAGAAATTATTTTAAAAAATGTTACCCTACAATTATAATTTTCGACGATGATTTTATATATTTATATTCCATAAACTAGCAATTAAAAATAAAATTTGTTCAATGTCCCAGAGCTGTGCTTGAAAACTTCCATTTGGTTTTATAACGAAATAATGTCTGAGCACAGACACATAGAAAAAAGCGCAACAGGACCAAAATAATTGCGCGTTAAACATGTGCCATGAGTCCAGTGAAATAAGAGAGAAAGCACATTTTGGAGAGTTGGAGAGCTGCAGCCGAGCGTTGCCGAAAACAAAAGAGAGTGTGAGAGCGAGAGAGCGTGCCTGGAAATGTTCAACTGGTTGCGTTCTTGCAAGCAACAGGATATGTTGGAAGCCTGCAAGAACATCGCCCAGCGCAAATTCATCGCTCACAAGGCACATTTAACAACTACAACAGCAACGAGAGGAGCAACAACAACAACAATAGACTGGCAGAAACAGCCTATGGAACAGCAGCGTGCTTTAAGCTTGAATACGAAAACAATTTGAGAGCTCACAATAAAATTGAATGGGCACAGAAGAATGAACAAAACAAAAGGGAAACACACACAACCAAAAAAAAATAAAAATACAAGGAAATATATAAAAGTGAGAAGGCAGTAGAAAAATGTGCCAACGGAACGCAGACACAAAAAAAAAAAACGAAAAGAAAATAAAACGAAAACAAAAAATGTTGCGTGTGAAAGGAGCAGCGCCTGTTGAAGGACGAGCGGCCATTAGAAAGCTGCAAAAGTGAACGCAGAGAAGTTGGCAATGCTTACAGGTAACCATCAGGTGCTGGAGTTAGGGAGAATGTACGGCAGACCTCTGTTTATCTTCGTCCTGTGCGAAGGACACCAAAAGGTACACAGCGTGTGTCGATTAAGATGCCGAACCATTCTGACTGCTGCTTCTCTTGTTGTTGTTATTGTTGTTGGGATTACGGTTGCGTTTCTTTTGGCTCTGTCTCTTTCTCTCTCCCTCTCTTGCACGCTTGTTGTCTGTCAGCTTATCAATTTGTTTGCCTGCAGATATTTATTTATGAATATCCTTTGAATGCTTAAGCGTTGCCCTGGCTGCGTGTACTCTGGAGGACTCACGCCTTTATGGCCACCATTCGCACTGAAATGCCGCGTAATCCAGACACATACCTGGAGGTCCGGTTCCTGCGTCCATTGCCAAACCCATTTTTCTCGCTGCTGCTTCTTTTTCCGCTTGTCTGTCAGCTTGCTTCTTTTGCTTTTTTCCTTTGAGTTCCTTCTTAATTTTATTTTTATTGCAGATTGATTTTTTCAGATTAAGTTTTCGCTTTACAGCACTCGCCGTTTAAGCTGCTTTTTCTTGCTTTTATACGGCAGGCATTAAGTCGCTTAAGCAAATTGCTGCCCCATGCTCAGGGTCAGCGCCAATGAAATGTGAGTCGAGTCGACTCAAGTAAAGCGTGTTCATTTTTCATTTTTGGGTGTGTGTGCACGCGTGTGTGTGTTGTTTTTTCTTTTTTTGTTTAAAAGCAACTTCTGCTTCAATTAGCAGTGCAAGCAAACCAAAACCGACATGCAAACAGCAAATCCAGCGGCTCTCCGCGCCAAAATCCCTCACCGCCGGCAAACAAAAACTCAAAGTAAAAGTAAAACATTTTCATGCAAATGGTTTTGTTTAACCACGAAATATTTTCAGCATTCTGCTCACAAGCACACACACAAACATCCATACGCACACACGCAAGCAGAGGCCAAAAGCTTAATGCGTGTAAGAGTCCTGTGGCAAAAAGTTTTCACTACTCGCCGCTCAGAACAAACAAAAGCAAACCGAGCGCTACAAAGTACACAAATATTTACCTTCATATATATGTGCATCCATGTGCATGGATGTGTGTGTATTTATATATGTGTGTGTGGTGGTCAGTTGATAAAGTGGAAAAGGTAGTTGCTTAAGCCGATATAGTGCAGTGCATAACATTAACAACAAAAGTTGATTTGCAATACGCACATAAGTATGCTTCAAAAAATATGACAAAAACAAAATTATACAAATAAATATGTTTCATACATTTTTCAAAATTTCCCATATGATATATAATTGCATGGTGAAATAATATTTTCAGTTACTAATGGCTATTATTTGAGATTATTGAAATAATTAAAAATAATCCGAGCATTTCCTTTAAATGTTTTTTTATTATTATTAATTAATTATTTTGTACAGTATTTGTAATTCTCTTGTAAAAAAATCTAAAATGTACCCTAGAAAAAACAAAAAAAGTTTAAGTAATTAGAAAACCTGAACAAAATGTTTTCAATTAGACCCGATAATGTAATTAGTATTGAAGAAAATATGACATTACATTACGAAAATTAATCTAATTTTTAAAATTTTTCTCTTTCTCAATAGTAAATTTTTATATATCTGAACAATTATTACTTGTGAGAAATAAAAATATCTATATATGTGTATTCTTCTAGTTATTTTTAAACTTAACAGTAAATATGTACTTTTGTATACGATTCTTCACTTATCTTACTTCATACCACTACAAAGAGTTCAGATATCAATCAATTAAATAAGAATTACCTAATTTTCTATTAAGAATTATTTAATTGATAAATATATTAAACATACTTTTATAAAAGGGTCATAAATTTGAGTAATTTTAATTTAACGCGTAATAAATAATTCAATGAATAAGTAATGAAAAAAGTTGTAAATGCGTTAGTCGGCTTTGGCCAGTGTCAGTTTTGATTTAAACACAGCTAAAGGTCAGCGATTGGCAATGGCTGCTAATTGCTTGCCATCAAATTGGATTAAAATTCTATTAAAATGTCCGCCAAGTGCAAATGGCAAGTGCAAGCTGCAATCCAAATGGACACTATTCGATGCTCGATGTGGGGGCCGAGCTTAAGCTGATTGAGCATTTGCCATGTATACTCAATTAGTGCCACTGAGTGCCAAAGGGCACTCAGCGGCCACTTCCACTAGCCCTCTCCAACTCGCGCCTCAATTATGGGAACACACAAAGCTGATTGCGTGCTTAATAGCATTTGCTGTCAGATTGATCAACGCTTCATGTAACTCTTAAATATTTAAGCAAGGCAGCCAAGGTCGCGAGTCGCGCCAAAGACGCTTCATGTCAATCTAAATTTTGTATTCAGCTTCTTCTACCTGCCTCCAGAGTCTGAGCTTAATTAGCGCAATTGGCGAGTGCGACAAGCGGCATTTCGGCCACCATTTTTTGAGTGTAGTTCAATGCAAATATGTAAATAGTTTGCCAAGAGATCCCTAGCTTTAGTCTGGTCTTTGTTTTTTCTATTTACACCGAAGGTAATTGAATTTTCATGCCGAGAACAATGTCTGCCAGCGCCGTTAGCTATTTGCTCCGTCTCCGGATTTCGCTTTGTGCCGCTGCCTCTTACTGCTTAGCAGAGTATTAGGGGCTGGCTTTAAATGTTTTATTTGACAATGTAATTAAGTCTGAATAATGAGCATGGAAATTGCTGTCAAGTGGTTTATAATTTGTTAGGCAATGGGGCAGTTCCCTCTATTAGGCAAGGACAAGGGAAATTGTTGTTGGAGGACCATGCTGATGCGAGTAAGTATGAGCTACAAGCGACGGGCTGATCTACGTCCCGTCTACAAGCAGATACGCAAGTGGATACAGAACACGTCGAGAGACATGAGCGTTACTTACTTGGAGTTGCCCGACAAGTCCGAGGGCGACAAAAAGCAATACCGAGCACTCCAGCTTAACAACGGCCTACGAGCTCTGCTTATCTCGGACCCGGCCAATGATGAAGCGACCAGTTCCTTCATCGGGCCACAACACAGCCGAATTTCGAGCAAGAGCGACTCGAGTGCCTCCATCCAGCAGTATAAAGGCAAGCTGGCCGCCTGCGCCGTGCTAATGGGCGTGGGCTCCTTCGCTGAGCCGCCACAGTTTCAGGGCCTGGCGCATTTTCTAGAGCACATGATATTCATGGGCTCACAGAAGTATCCGGCCGAGAACGCTTTCGACGCGTTCATTAGCAAGTGCGGCGGCTTTAGCAATGCCCATACCGAAAACGAGGACACTTGCTTTTATTTTGAGGTGGAGGAACAATACTTGGACCAGACTTTGGACATGTTTATGAATCTGATGAAGGCGCCACTTATGAATATAGATGCCATGGCGCGCGAGCGCTCTGCCGTGCAGTCAGAATTTGACCAAACGCACATGGTCGATGAAGTGCGCCGCGATCAACTGCTGGCCAGCATGGCTAGCGAGGGTTATCCCCACAACACCTTCGGCTGGGGTAATCACAAGTCGTTGAAACACAATGGATTTCCGGCGCAAGCACTATGGCTCCAATCGCATGATAGTTTGTCTACAGGGCGAGCTATCGTTAGACGAGCTGGAGCAACTGCTGCTAAAGCACTGCTCGGACATACCCCAAAGCGAGCAGCAGCCCATGGATTTGTCCCAACTCAACTATGCGCAAGCGTTTCGTGAGGAGTTCTTTCGCGATGTGCTGCTGGTGCAGCCCGTAGAGGACGTCTGCAAGCTGGAGCTTACCTGGGTGCTGCCACCCATGAAGCCGCACTACAAGTGCAAGCCAGACGCATTCATGGCGCAGATGCTGGGCTACGAAGGTGTCGGCAGTCTGTGCTCCTTTCTGCGCCGCCGCCTCTGGTGCATGACCGTTATGTCGGGCGTGGGCGGCAGCAGCTTTGAGTCTAACTCTATGTACTCCCTCTTCACCGTTTGCATTTATATGACGGACGAGGGATTTGCTCATCTGGACGATGTGGTGTCAGCCACCTTCGCCTGGATACGCATGCTAAACGACTGCAAGACTCTGAAGACCAGCTACAGTGAAATGCAGCAGATTACCGCTAACAACTTTCGTTTTCAAATCGAGGCACCCGCCATGGAGAACGCGCAGAGCATGGTGGAGAACTTTAGCTATCTGCCGTCCAAGCACGTAGTGAGTGGCACACAGCTCTACTTCGAGTACGATGAGGCGTCTATGAAGCTGCTGCGGCGTCACCTGGGCACCTTTCGTTTCAATATGATGATCACCTCGCACATTCCTTACGAGAACTATGACTACAATCAGAAGGAACGCTGGTTTGGCACAAGCTACAGGTCCATAGACATGCCGGAAAAGTGGCGCGACATGTGGTTCAATCCCAGCCAGCATCCGGAGCTACAGGTGCCGCCGCATAATCCTTTTGTGACTACAGACTTCACGCTGCACTGGGTGGAAGCGGGCCAGCCGCATGTGTCTCGTCGCCCTAAGGCGCTGATCAAAAACGAAGTTTGCGAGCTCTGGTTTCGACCGGACGACACTTTCCTTCTCCCCGATGGCTACATAAATCTCTATTTCATAACACCAATGATGCGCCAGAGCGCTTGCGAGTATATGGCGGCTGTGCTATATACCTACCTGGTGGAGTTCGTCATTGCGGAACAGCTCTACCCAGCGCTAATGGCAGGCCAGGGTTATAGCCTGGAGACGACGGACAAAGGCCTGATGCTGCGAGTCAATGGCTACAACCAGAAGCTACATTTGGTGCTGGAGATAATTCTGCATGTGATGCAGCACATAAAACCCACCGAGGCCATGGTAATGTCCATAAAAGAGCTGAAAAAGCGCCAGCTCTTCAATGCCGTCATCAATAGCAAGTCCCTCAATCTGGATCTGCGTCTCACGGTACTAGAGAACATGCGATTTACGCTGTTGCAGAAGTATGAGGCGCTCAAGGCGGTGACGATAGAGGACATCAATAAGTTTAAGGATAACTTTTACAAGCAAATGTTCGTGAAGGCGCTGGTGCAGGGCAATTTCAAGGAGCAGCATGCTCGGGACTTAATGCAGATGGTCCGGAACGCTTACCCCAGCGAGCAAATAGACCTGTCTACCCTGCAAAATCGTTATGTGCAATTGCCACTGGGCCAGCACTTTTTGCGTGTGAAGTCGCTCAACTCGGAGGATACCAACACTATTGTGAGTAATTACTATCAGATTGGTCCCAGCAACCTCAGAATGGAGTGTCTTATGGACCTGGTCGACCTCATTGTGGAGGAGCCATTCTTTAACCAGTTGCGTACCCAAGAGCAGCTCGCCTATAGTCTGGGGCTCTATCAGCGCATAGGCTACGGCATACAGGCGTTCGTACTGAACATCAATACGCAGGAGTCCAAGCATCGCGCGGACTTTGTGGAGGGGCGTCTCGAAGCGTTTCGTGCTTCCATGCCAGCACTGGTGCGACAGCTGAGTGAGGAGGAGTTCAATCAGTTGCGAGATACGCTCGTCAACAGTAAGAAGCTTGGCAATCTCAGTTTACATGATGAGGTAATGCGCAACTGGAGCGAAATAACCAGCGGGGAGTACTTCTTCAATCGCACTGAGATGCAGATACAGACAATCAGCCAAATCAGCCAGGAGGAAGTGATCGACTTTCTTATTAACTATGAAGAGAAGAATTTGCGTAAGCTCTCCGTGCAGGTTGTGGGAAGAGCAACAGGATCGATGCATTCGCCTACCCAATCTATTGCAGAGTCGGTGTCTGCAAGGCAGGGTTCAACGACTCATGTGAGGCGAAGTGGTTCTCTGGCCATGATGGTGTATGAAGTCCAACGCAATATATCCGAGGAGCAGCTGCTTTTCGAGCAGATCGGCGAGCGTGTCAAGCTGGAGTTCATTGGGGATGTCACCAATCCGTCGCATATCATTGATATTGAGGCCTTCAAGAGGAACCTACACGTCTATCCATTCATTAACACCAACCCCAAGCTTAGTAGCAAAACCTAACATTATTCTAGATTAGATTATTTTAGATCGTAGTTGAACTTGTAAACAGTTCAAAACACCTCGCGTATGTTGTGAGCTGCTTTGGAATGAATACAAATGTAATTATTTCTCTCTAAATTTTATTAGAAGTGTTAATAAAATTACAATTTTTTTTTAATTATGTGAAGCAGACGAATATTAGGTAGCAGTGGCTTAGCATCTACTCAAATTCACTTGGTGCCCTACCAATACCCTCAAATAATGTGACATTCAGCTGAGCAGAGAGGGAGAGAGAAAGACGATAAAAACGAATACTCTGGGGTACACCACAAGCGTTTCGCAACGATGCCATTTTAATAACGCAAATTAGAGCTGGCTGTATAAATTTAGTTGGCGTAACAGTTGCTAAGACTGTTGGCTTAGTTAGCCATATCTTACAAAGAATACCCAAGGTGGGAATGCAAACAGCATCACATTAAATGTCATTTTTAAATCTATAGAATATGCGTGTGCCCTGTAGGTTGGCAAATATTTAATTTGAGGTTTTAGAGATTTATCGTCTTGCATACGCATAATTTAATAATCCAAGTTGTTTCTAACTCATTATTTTAGAGCATAATAATACCTTGTCTCGTATCTTATTATGATAATTTCATACAATGTCAAATTGTCATTTATAAGAAGTATGAATTGAAGCATTCAAGTTGAAATAAACGCACACAAATCAATCTAAGAACGGATAGGGTGTTTGTATTCATTATTAAGTCAACACCCAAGCACATTTCAAATAATTAAATATGTTACATTGCTTAGCTATATTTATTTAAACTTCGTCTTATTATGTTGTGCGCTTTTGACAATCTAGTGCATATATTTTAGATATTTAATATGGTTGTCTGATTTGCAGGCTTTGCAAGCTGCAACAAAGAAAAGGGTCTCTGAAAAAGTTAATCTAGTTACAGACTAAATTTGACGCAACCTCTCTTGCGTCCCTTACTGTGCATAGAACATTCCGAGGGAGGGGTCGAGAGATAACACAAATATGCTTGATATAGCTCATCGAGCTGCACACAAAACGCACTCTCCGTGGTTTAAAGGAGTGAGCGCACTGCTGACGTTGATAAGCATTAAGCTTCATTATAAAAGCACGTTGTGCCATCTCTGTCCGTACACAAACGACTGCTGATGAATCTCTGTATATGTATATGTATGTGTGTGTGCACAGCAGGCAGCTCGCCTTTGTCGACGCTGTGCTTGTGGCCATAAGCTTGGCAGGAGTCCAACACGACAGGATGGTTTTGTGTTGTGTCTCAGATTGTTGGCATAGTCAGTAGGTGCTGCAATTTTGCGTCATATTGTTTGGTTATTTCGTTTCGGGTCTAAAAATAAACCGCACAACAATTGTTATTGCCCAGTTGTGGCCACCCAAAGTACGCCCACCAATCAAGCAATGGCCGCATTTGCTAATGATAAGCTTTGTTTGCTGCCATTACAAAAGTATAAATATGTATACAAACTAAAGCTATGTATGCGGGTATCGCTGTTACTTGTGGTTAAAATCATTATCGCATTGAATTTATTCATTTTCAATGCTTTGTTTCAATTGCATTATGCTTTAAGCTTAACTGCGTTATTTGCTGTGGGAAAACATTAATAGCGAATCATTTAAATAGGCTTTAAGCTTACTTTTTTACAATAAAATTTATAAAATAATTAATTCACTCGGTAGTTTTTGGCACAGCTAGAACTATTTACATATATGTGCTTGTACCCCTCGGATTAAGCATAAATGCATATCTTTGTAGGATTAACATATGTAAATTCTGATGACACCAAAGTTCGTTTCATGAAATATAGAGTCGACAACGAGGTGTAAGTTTATTTTAATTTGTTTTGCATATCTACATGAACCAAAGCTATGCAAATAAAAAATATATATAATTTTAGCAACTATTGAAGATAATTTATATTACAGAGTGAAAAAGAAACATACATAATCTTTCCAAAAAGCGTTTTGTACGTCGAATAATTTATTTTAAGGTCACAGGATGTATTTATTTAATGATACTTTCATTTGCAACAGCTTCAAGTCCATTTGATTTGAGATATCCTATTCAAATTTTGATTTCTTTTCAGAATCACTTCAAATGTTCTATTCAATGCTACTCCAGCTCCACCATTTACACCACGAATAATATTTTGAGGTACCTTAAACAAATTCATTAACCTTGCCAAGATAAGACTTTTTGCATTCAAGTGAGTAATGATATGGACAACTCTTTGAAACCAGATTTTATGTGTATATATTACTGATAAAGCTCCGAACTTTTTAGTTATTTTGCAAACTCTATGCAATCAGCATAGAAATGTGTAGTAAGTATCAATAGCTATATTTGTGATTATTTATTGAAAGTATATTTAAAAGAAAGTACACATTCGCTTAATGATGTCATAAAGTTTATGCACTGCATTTTTTATTTATAATTGTATCATTTAGGGTATTGTATTTAAATTAAATAGTTTAAACGCAACACACAAAATGTTTAAGTCAACATTAAAGTATTTTAAAAATATACATACAAACATATATGTATTTAATAATAGATTTAACTTGAATTACGAATTAATAAAAACAATATAATATTCATAAAGTATATATATATATGTATATATATATAGATAAGTTATTGTAATTAAATTGTGTGCAAACTCAGTGTATGTGTGAGTGAGTGTGTGTATGTGTGTGCGTGAGGGTATAATTAATTAAATTAATTTATGAACTGATTTGAATGGAAGCTTGTATTTAAAGCGCGTTGATGATCTTTTCTATATATAACTATGCATGTATATCTATGAATGTGTGTATGTTATAAGCATGTGATTACATTTTTAAATTAGTTTAACCGCATAAGTAATCAAGTGTCAAGTTAATGGTTGTAGATGTTGTTGCTGCCTCTAGACTACATTACAATTGTATCAAGTAATTTGCTTATATAAAAATATATAAATTTATGTAGTTGTTTTTTTTTTCTGTTTTGCTTTTTTTTCTTAAATAATTTTACATTTTTTGTTTTCTTTCTAAGTTTTTCGTATTGTTCTTGAAATGTGTCAATTGCTTAACATAATGTTTCAGTTGGAGTTGTTTTTTTTATTATATTTTTTTTCAAGTGAGTACCACTTAATATATGTCCGAATGCTTAGCACGTTCTCAATTTACAGTTACACCTATGAAAATTGCCATAAACATAAAACATGTTTCTCTTATAAATTGCCATTAAGAAGTTCGCTAATGCTCTGAATCTGAAGTACATGACCGCGTCAAGTTTTGGTTATTAAATTTATTTAAGTAACGGAATTTGCCCATTCGTGCTCAAATTTGCGTACATTGATTAGTATTCAAAAAATATGTAGCGCTTTTAGGTATAAATAATTGGCATAAAAGGCTCAAAATTAACATTGCTAATTGATTTAATTTAACTTTTTTCGACTACTTTTAAAGGCTTTTTCTTTCCTTACAGGAAATACTTTTCAAATCTTTTAATAAAATTCATTTAAAACGTGTAATCTTTAGCATCAACTTTATTAAGCTGGCGTCAGTTGTTGATGTTTGTGTGGTTACTCCTATGGTAAATTTCATTTTAAATAGAACTCAAAACAAAATTCTTGAATGTGTTTTACTTTACTTTTACTTTTTCGTTTTGGATGCAATTTCACGAAATATTGCAAATAATTTATGCGAAATTTCTGTTTGCTTAACTCATCTATCAACAGGCTCAATTCAATTTTTCCGCAGACCATCCATTCTCAACATTTTCACTCGCTCTCGCTCTCTTGCGCTCTGCTAGACTTTTGGTTAGAATTCACTCGCCATATTTTCAAATTGGAATGACCTTAATTAGAAACATGTACTTTTTTCGACCTTTAAACAATGTTTTTGCTTATCTTTTACTAAATATACATTTCTTGTTTTTTTTTTATATAATTTTTTTTTCTAAATGTTTTGGCGGTTTTTTGTTGCTGCCTATAGGAAAGGGTGCAGAAGTATAGTGGAGTGTTTGATAAATTTTACAAAATATCATTTGGACTAACGCTCCCGGCAATTATGACTTTTGTTTAGTATGTGTAAATGTGATTTTGTATGCATGTGTGTGTGTGTGTGTTTGTTTGGAAATAGTAAAGTTTGAATTTACTGACTGTAACATTCAAATGATTTTTAAATGCATTTAGAAAATAAATAGGACTTATTCTTTTTTTTTCTTTGCTTGTGTCAAGACGAATTATCAGGAATATTTGAGAAAAAGTGAGCATCACCCATATTATCAGTTAATTCTATGTCTATGTGTGTGTTTGCGTATGTGTGTGTGTGTGTGTGTGTGTGTGTTCGGGCGTATATTTGCCTTTTTTGCTTTGATTAGGGACTATTAGACAGTGAAGTCACCAGCCGCCCAGCTCATTTTGTAGTCATCGATGTTGAACAAATCGAATATGTCGCCACTGGCATTGAATGCATCAACTGCTCCGCCGCTGTCCATCGCACTGTTGCTGCTGTTGCTGCCAGCTGCTGTCGACGCGTAGTCGCCGTGGATGCTAGATGAGGGCTGCTGATTCACCGCCTGCATGATGGAGTTGAACGTGCTCTCCAAGTCGTCGCATACCTCCATGGGCGTTCCACTATAGTGGCCATTTGATGTGCTGCAATCCACACCCATGCCACAGCCATTTGTGCTGATCAAGATGTTGTTGCAATTGCTGTTGCCATTGGCGCCGCTGCTGTTGCTGCCAGAGTGATTGCTGCCGCCAGCAACATGCTGGCTGAGCTGAGCCACAAAGCTGTCTGCGTCGAAGTCAACGTCAGCGCTGTGATTGTTATTCAGAAGCACGCTCTGCGGGCTGCTGGCGTCGAGCAGCTCGTTGATGCTGGGCTGAAGACTGCGATTGAGATTGAGGTTGTTGTTGCTGCTGTTGCTCTTGCCACTGCAATAGTTGTTGGAGTCATCGCCAATGTCCATTTCCAACTGTTGCGACATCAGCTCAAGCAGCTCGTACTCATCAAAGTGATTCAGCTTGGCGTCTGGACTGTTGGGCTTGTCCACATTGCCAACACCAACACCTACACCAACACCAACTCCGCTGATGCCGCCGTTACTGCTGCTGTTGCACTTTGGTGGTGTGCTGGGCGGGGGCGTGGCATGATGCTGCTCGAGGAATATGTCTAGCGTCTTGGCCACGCTTTCGGCGTCGATGGAGCCAACATCGGGCTGCAAGGGCGAGGCCATGTTTATGTTCTCGATGTAGCCTGCCGGCTGATTGCTGGCGAAGTTAACGTGGCTGTCATTGGTGTCCATGGCCATCTCCAGATTGGGTAGCGACTGTGGCGTGGCTGGCGCCTCTAGCTTAGGCACCAGCGGCACAATGCTGGCACCGCCTGCTGCCGTTGTGGGGGTGACGCCGTTAAAGAGCGATAATTCGGGCAAGGGCGTCAGGGGGGTGATGGGCTCCAGGGCGGCGCTCTCTGGCAACTCGCCCTGTTTGATGAGTATGTCCAGCACATCGCTGACCTGCTCCGACTTGATGCCTGTCGGCTTACGCAGCGTTGCTGCTGGCGGTGCGGGCGATGTGGACGGCTCCTCTTTGATTTTCATGAGTGGCACATTGTTGCCCAAGGCGGCGGCTGCTTTATTGGCCGCCAGTTGCTTCGTGGCCTCCTCGTATTGTGGGGGCGGCACTGTGCTCGTCTTTATGTCTAGCTGTATGGTCTGTTGGGTGGGCTGAAATTGTTGCTGTTGCTGCTGCTGTTGCAGTTGCAGGTGCTGCAATTGCTGTTGGGTAATAATTGGCTTTGTCTCAAAGGGGAAGCCAATGCTGGGCAGCGAGTTTGTGCGTTGGTGTCCATTCAGCAGCTTCTTGCTGGCAGGTGTGCTCTGGGCAGACATTGTAGTTGCTGCTGCGCCTGTTGCTGCTGTTGTGGTTGTTGCTGTTAGACTTATGTTGCCGAGCGTGTGTGCTGTCATCTGTTGGTCGTTCAGTCCTAGTAGGAATATGGTCTGATTTCCCTCGTTCCATACGAGACCCACATTATTAGAGTGCGGCAGCGATGTGGTTGCTGCTGTCACTGGCTTGTTCGCATGCAATATTGTCGTCGTGTTTCCAGCAGCAGCAGCACTGGCAATAGCAACATTTGAATGTTTAGCTGGCGAGACTGGCAGCTTGGTTGCGTTCGTGTTGTTGTTGTTATTGTTGTTGGATGGAATGAGTACAGTTTGTGTCTTTTGCGTTTGCAATCGCATATGATGCTGTTGATGTTGCTGCTGCTGCTGTTGCTGTTGTTGTGCCTGTTGCTGTTGCTGCAATGCTGCTGCTGCGGCAGCGGCTGCCTTTTGCTTTTGAATCTTAGCCTCTAACTGCTGCTTGACAACCAATTTTTGATTAATGGGCGCCGTAGTCGGCTGATTGCTGCTGCCTGTGCTGCTGCTGCTGCTGCTGTTGCAGATGCTAGTTGGCTTCTTGGCTTGCTGTCCATTGAGCTTGGCAGCTGCGGCGGCTGCTGGAGCGGGCTTCACAGTTACCTTGGCTGGTATGCTCTTCTCGAGCTGCGGCAGCATCGTCAGCGTCTGCTGTGGTCCATTCGCCGTGGTCGTGGTGGTGATCAGCGTGATTTGCTGCGAGGGCAGCCCATTCACCACTTGGGCAGTGACCGTCTGCTGCTGCTGCTGGCGTCGAATTTGCTGCAGCTCCTGCTGGGAGCGCTGTAACTGGCGCTGCAGCTCATCAATCTTCCGCTGTTGCCTGCGCAAGAGTTCCTCGTTTTGGATGATGGTTGCTGTTTGAGGCTGTGGTGGCAATATTGTCTGCAGTGTCATGGCATGACTATTGTCCAGCTGCTGAACCACATCCATTTGCTCGTGCTCCAGGGCACCAGGGATTGGCGACTCGGTGACCAGCATGGCCACTGGAGGCGGCTGTTGTGGCTCGCTGTTGCTGGTGTCCATGGCATCGCTAATGGTGATGACTTCGGTGGCGCTGGCGGGCGTGTTTGCCGGTGTGCAGCATTCCAGCGGCTCCAAGGGCAGATACGGCTTCAGGCGTTCGATTAGCTGCGGCTTGGGCCCGGAAACGGGCAGATTGCGACGCTTGAGATGCTGTTTTAGGTCGGACACCTTCATTTTCTCGAGTCGCGTTAGGTCTGTAATGAAGCTAGAGGTGGACTCGGCAAAGCTGGTCGCTGGGCTGGGTGGTATGGATGAGCTTATCGAGAGAGCTGGCGAGGGCAGAGGCGGTGGATGTTGCTGTTGCTGTTGCACTGCTGCAACTGTTGCCACAGTGGGTTGTGTTGTTGCAATCAGCGACAGCGTTGGTGGCGTAGGCGTGCCCGCAAGCGGCGCTGTTAGCATCGTGGCGTCGCCAAAGCTCACAGGAGCTGCTCCCGTGCTGCTCGTTATGGAAATAGTGTTGGGCAGCGCAGCTGGCAGAGTGATAGTTGCCGGAGTGGCAGCTGTCGTCACACATGTGTAAGCCCGGAATCTCTTGTTTTTTGGTTGTGTTCAATGTGATAGCTACTCGCTCTTCTGGTAACTGCTTCGTTGATACGATCTCACTCTTGGTTGTGTCGGCTTGGCGTGTAGTCTCGGCGTGATGCGCCTATCATTCGTCGAACTGATCTGTTTCGACCTGGTTACTCTCAACTCTCAGACAATGAGTGCAGTCATAAGTATCATAATGATTTCCTCAGAGAGCTTAGTTGATAAGAAATGAATCTTATAACTTCTCGTTTGTCAGAAGAAACTTGGAGGCTCTTGACCACTGTCGTGCACTAGAAAAATGGAGCATGAAGGGCCCCGCTGCGTAGACTACGATTTACTTAGCGAACAACGACATTTGTATTATGTCTCAAGAGAAGCTTCTCTTAGTGCAGAGCACCACGGATGGTACTTTAGAGGACTATGTTAAGAGACGAGTCTATGAATAATCTCTCTGCGACCCTGATGGCTGGATAATAATAGAAGAAAAAGCACCACTTAACACAACGGCTCGGCTAAGTTGCAATGCTTTGACTATCTCTGAGACAGACGCACCGCGCTAGCTATAGGTGCAGCTGGTTGACGAGGCTTTGGCGAGAGTGGAATGGAACGAGATGTCGTATTCATTGTTGAGTGAGTGGAGAGACCAGAGAGAGAGCCGGGTGTCGAGGCGAGCATAGGTATATGTGATTGCGCTCGGCCTGGGCTGCCTGAGGCGCCGGCACCACGCTGAGGAGAGAATGGGTTGAGCTGCTCTCATGCTTCAGTTGATCGCATCCATCATCAGGCATATATGGGCGGCGAGCGGAGAGGCTGAGGCGGCACCTCAGCAAAGCCAACTACTTCGACCAGCACGCTGTTGATGTTATGCTCAGCTCGTATGAGTAACAGTTGTATACCAAACTGAGTACGCTAAATGAGTCCACATATTTGCTAATGAGTATATAATGAGATGGTGAGGAGGGGTTAATGCCACATGTGAAACTGCAGCTCTCACAAGGAGCGAAAGACGAGGCCAGACCGCTTGCAAACATTTTTCTTATCAGGTCAGACGCGATACCCCGTCGCAGAGGCGTCTCGCGGACGACGGCAGCAAGCTGATTTCGTTTATATTGCTGTACGCCGGCGCTTGTTGGGCACTGTATGCAAGGCGCTCGTCCACGGCAACGCGGCGGCGGCGTTTGAGCGCTGATGAGCGCTCTCGGACTCTGTGAGTCACCTCACTACGCTTATCACAGATCTATTGGCTCTGGAATGCTGCGCGCCGAAACAGTGTAGTAGCAAATCGCGTCACTTTAATTGGCCTTGAAGGGGCACTAGATCTAGCGACTTTTTATGTCTGCTGACGTAACTAGTCTCGGCCATATGTACGCTTCGACCTACCTATTGGAGAACGTTGCTTTTGATGCTAGTCGCAGAGTGTCTGAGGTGCTCCTGTACAATAGAAGAATGTCAAGTTCATCTATGTCTTCGAACCACAGGATGACAGATTATTGCATATCTCATGTTCAGCATATTCTCGCTCTTGTTCTACGGAATATCTGTTCACCTCGCAAGATCATGGGAACTCACCCTCGTAGCAACATTATACATTGTTGCACTCTTACTCAGAGAGGGTTTAAAAACATCAACGTCTCTAGGACGTGATTCTCAACGCTATGAATTGGGCTCTTGCGATCACAACCAATTTTTTCCTGGCCGACTGCATCAAAGAGCTCACTCCGTAAGGTACGTCGTGATGGAGCATACGCAGGGAGCATCTACTTAAACAGAAGTTCTTTCTGAAGAGGAAGATTGCCATTTAAGGCAAATGTATAATCGCATGGCTCAGCTGTTTTTGTAAGACTCGCTGTGAATAATTTCAAAAGGAGAATTATCAACTGGTCGCACATAAAAAAAGAGAGAAACTTGTAAAGGGTTTCTGATTTCTAGCCCATTATAACGGGTTTTCTAAGCTTAGTTTGAATAGACGCTAAGTACTTTAATTGAGAACAACAATATTTTTGGTTCATCATCCCGGACGAATTAGGAGCTATCTTTCTATTAAATTCCAAATGATCGCCAGAACCTTAGCACTCATGTGAAAGTTACTTATAGTATTAACTAAAGTTATATAACTAAGTATTGATTATTTTATTTTAAAAATTTGTTTAATGCTTTTTCCTTTAGGTTCGTTGACTAAAGTAAAGCATTAAGCCAAGCTAAGAATTACATATTATTTGCATATAAATATATTTAGGTAGACATTTTGTTATTTTCTTTACATTTTACTTAATGTCTGCGTTTCGCTGTCGAAAATTTGTCATTTAAATTCAAATTCGAATTCATTTTCGGCTGCGTTGAGCACATTGAATTGGTTTGCAAATTCGCGTATTTTGTTTATTCTTTTCGGCTGCTTTCGTTTCTTGGCGTTTTAAACTTTTTGTGGCGCTTTCAGCTGCTCTGCATAAATTTGCCTTGAGCCCTTGAAGGGGAAGTGTGAGCGGGAGTAGAGTTACCCATTTGCATATCCTTTCGCTGGCTCAGGGCTCAAGTAAACTTGACAAAAGCGCCGCGTAAATGAAGCTAATGTGTATTTCTGACAGAGTTCGCCGCCGAGTTGAAAGCCGAATATCGACATCAAGTTACTTAAAGAGCTCGCTGGGAGATTTACTTACATGGTATGATGCCTTGTTCAACAAGCTGCGAGTGTGGCCGTCGCACCATCAGTTTCACTTTGAGCGCTTCAATAGATTAAAAATAGGCAGGAATTAATTATAAGGTAACATGAAAATAAAACAAAAAAGTTTTGCAATTAAGCAATACACGCGCAGCAGCAGACAACAAGTTGTAGATTTCAATAAAATAAACCACAAATTAGACGTTGAACGCCCATAAATTAGCAGGCGCATCGGGTCGGGGCGTCCGGACGGACAGACGGAGGGAGGGAGGGAGGGCGTGGAGATACTACTGATCAAAACGTAAACATTGCTCATAAATGCTCAAAAGCAGCTGGATAAGAATTTGAAAGCAAAAGTTGCTGCGGCTTTTCGTGTTTTTCTTTTCTTTAGTTTGCTCTCTTCTTTACTTTTCTCTCTTTTTTTTTTTTTGACAACACACACACAGCGCAATAAATGTCGTGCCCGATACAAAAAAGCAGCTGCAAATGAATAAAAAAAAAAAAATGGAGAAAACAACAAAACGCACCAAAATTATTACTGCTAAGAAAAAAGCACAAGCAAACCGACAATTCTGTGAGAAAGGCAAAAGTTTTAATATCTTTATGTGCGGTCTGCTCTGTTTGGGCTCTTCCTGTTGCTCTTGAACCTCTTCTTGTTGTTGTTTGTGTTTTTGCAAAGTTTTTCCTTATTCATTTTTTCACTGTTTAACGCCACTGAGTGTAAAGTTGACGCCTTCAAGGAATTAAATATTTAAGCCCGGCGTCAAGAGAAGCGACTCCCACATACTTCCGACAGCCGCCATGGGGGTCGTATGCGTAATAATATGATTATGAGGCGACTAAATGACAGATTGATGTCAATTAACTTGACATAAAGTCAGCCAAGCGACCAATCAAAGAGAGAGAGACAGAGAGAGAGAACGAAGGATTGAAGAATATTTTGATTCAGTGACATTGATCCTAATTCACATTTCGTATGTAATATCTAATATGAATATTATACGTGGGGTGCGAGAGCGAAAGTCTTTGTGTGTCTAATGCTCAATGTACAATAGTTTATAATTCTTGTGAGTCTCGCTATTGAATTTACACAGTTGTTTAGCAGCACATAGAGCACTTGCCATATTTTCTGTGAAGCTTGCTGAGATTACAGCTTAATCCAGTGGCTAAGCATACGCACTGTTGTCTCAAAGCCATCAACAACAATTAGTGCTGGCTTGTAATTAAAACTAAATAATGCGCATGAATATTTGCTCAGGTCGTAAATTAAATGAAAACACAAATCTTTGGCTATAAAAGCAACTAAAGGCCACTGCACTGAGCTGATAAATTCGGTATGCGGTTGTCTGCAACGGCTACCCAGCCGACAATCCAACCACCCACCCACCGACTGCTCAGGCCTAGCACGTGGCAGCTGCCGTTGCCAAGGCCGACCGCATAAAATGCCAAAATGCAACATTTTTGGGACTTTTGGTTAATGCGGTTACATATGTATGAGCCACCAACAAGTATTTTATTTTGCTTGCAAATGCGTCGGATTGTCGAGACTTTATTTACTCGTGTGCGCTGGGCCCGCATTTCAGCTGAAATGCAAAAACAAACAAGCGAGCAACACTTGACGCCACAACAAGGCGCAGCAGCAGCAGCAGCAGCGAACAACGACAACATCAAAGCGACTATGACGTTATTAAAGTAATTTAGGCTCTTCGAAATTCATCATAAAAAGCAAAACACCAGCGCGACGAAAACAGTGAGCAGAGCAAGAGAGATAGAGATAGAGATAGAGAGTGCTGCTGCCAAGGCGCGTAATTGTCTCAGGCGGCGCAGCTGTTGGACGAACGGGCGCCAGTTTCTACGACTGAAGTGCTTAACGCAAAAAATATATATGACGAAAAAGAAAAAAAAAGTAGAAATCACCGCCCCCGCACCCTACCCCTCTCTGAGGTCTGTCTGGCTTTGCTCTTTTCCAGCTCAGCAGTTGCTCTCATTGATGATGCCTGGCTAAATATTTGGGCATGTAACACGGCGCTTCGTAACATCTGAACCATCAATATTTCTGGGTGACGAAGCCAACAGCGCCGCCTGCCAAATTAATTACGTGAGCAATTTATTCTTCTCATTTTGAATTCAATTTTTTTCTTTTTTCTTCTTTTTGTTTTGCTTCTGTTTGTTTTTGCGTGTTCAATGCGGAAAATCTAAATGGTTGCCGCGGTGTTTACGTGGCGATTTTACACCTACACACGCAATTGATAAAAACAATAACAAAAATTCCAAATTAAACACATAAAAGTTTTTATGCGAAAGCAATAAAAATGTAGACGTAGTCGATACGCAATTGTTGCTGTTGCTCTTGTTTGGGTGGTTGTGGGTGGTTAGGGTTTGGGGTGGGGTATACTGCCTTTCGTGCGAAAAGGCGCGCCCCATTTCCTGGGCGAAGAGTCAGCGTTAAATCAAAACACCACACAGACACACTGCAAAGAGCGAGAGAGGCATGTACATTGTCATTGATTGAGAGAGGGGCAACAGCTGGTTGACCAAACACATATAGAAGGTATATAGGCAGCAAATCGATTACGTGATCAGCAGCAAGCAACCCTGTGCGGTTGTACGTAAGAAAATCTGTGGCTCCCAGTAATAAGAAACTAATGTAATTGATACGAAATCATTAATCACATTCGCTGCAACATAAGTTGACTTCTATTAGATACACTGATGGCATTCAACAAAATAAATTAATGCCAAAACTAATTGAATGAGGAATAAGGAAATATATGTAGTGCGGCAGTGCCACAAGCGTTTCCCATGCCACTGACTGTTGCTTCCGCCAGCAACAGCAACCACTAGCCTAGGTGCCACCCTAGCGCCTAGTTCACTTCCCCAAAAATATCTAAGTACATATACACACGCAGGCAAACATACAGTATGTGTGTGTGAGTGTGTGTGTGAGAGCGTTTTTCAAGTCGCGTGCAGTGTGTTTATTTGTCAAGAAACATTTTTTGGCCGCCATGTGTTTATAATAAATTTTAGCTGCAAATTGCAAAATGTTTACAGTGTGGCAGCCATTGCTGCCGCCCGCTTGTTTGCCTGCTAATATGCAATTTGTGTTTATATTTATTTGTTGGCTAACGTTGTATTGTAAGCTTGCCGGAATATAATTTGTACGCCCATTGATTTGCCTTTTGGCAGTTGCCAGTTGCCCGTGCCCGTGCCCGTTGCCTCTAACGTGAATCTAATAGCTGCATATATTAGCAAATAATTGGCGTCTTTTGTGAGGGTCAGGGTGTGTGAACTTTCCTCAGCCAGACGCGAATAAAGAAAATCAAAATGAAATAAAAATTGCACAGCAAAATGCCAAACGATCGCAGGCGACAGCAGAGCTGTCAAAACTATTAGCGACTGTGCAACAGACACACTCACACACACACACACGCACACACATGCAAAATAAAATGAATAAGATTATTTCTCTTCAGTCAAAAATGCCAAGCAAATATGTAGGCCAAGCAGCAGCCAACTGTAGTCAAACTGATGACAAAAATTGTTTTCTTTTGGGCCATGAATGAGTTGCTTGCCGCATGGTTAGTGCGACGGGGGTTCAAGTGAGGGGGAGCATTGGCTAGTGGGGGTGCACGTCGTAAGTGCCTACGGCACACAATGTGACAGCTTCATTAAGACTTTGCATTCTGCTCGATAATGAGCAAAAATCTTGTTCTCCTTAATGATGTTGCTGACAATTGATGATGATATTGCTGCTGCTGCTGCTGCTGCTGCTCGACTTGCGCACTGCTCCACTGCTGCTGACTAAGCAACAACCAGCAACAGAATTATAGAAAACAAGTTGACAAATGCCAAACAGCCGCGCATTGACCAGCTCAGCTATGTGGGCGTGTGGGCGTCTGCACCGAATTTGTAAACATGCGCCCCGACATGACAACACGAAGGGCGACAAATATTTTGTGGCAACAACTTTACATACAACCCTTCAGCTTTCCGCTTTCCGCTTTCAGCTTACAGTTGCCTACTTACATTCTTTGTTCTTGTCCATGGCTGGCTGCAGCGGACTGGAGTCGACAATGGCCTTGGGCGGTGATTGTCTGGCCTCGTAGCAATCTGAATTATTCCCATCATCGCTGCTGCTCAAAAACGTGGCATGCAGTCGCTGCTCACCTGCAACCAAAGAGGGGGAGAGATGAGGATGAGACTGTAAGCAGATGATTAGTGGCCGCCCCTTACCCTCCGACATTTCGTCGTAGGCCTCGTGCAGCAGTATTATATCCTGAAATGTATGCTCCAAGGCCTTGCCGCTGAGCCGGGTGGCCAGCAGGCCGTTGCAGCTGGCGCTCGAGAATACCTCAACTGTTGTCAGCGGCGATGTGGAGATGGTGGCCAGCAGCGCTGAGCCGCTGCCGCCGTTGCTAGTGCAAACGCTGTTGCTGTTGCTGCTACTGCTGCTGCTGCTGCTGCCGCTGCTCAGGCTATGCAGCGAGGCGGACTTGACCAAGTGGCCAACCTTTGGGCTGCTATTGTGCGCTCGCTGCGTAGCCTTGAGAGTGCGTGACAAACTCTTGTGGGGCGATGCCGTGGCCGTGGCCGTGGCTGTGGACTTGTTAAGCAAGCGTTGTGCCGTCGCTGTGCTCACAGATTTACTCCTGGAGCAGGAGTTGGAGCTTGAGCTGCTGCAGCTGCTCACGCTGCTACTGCTGTTTGACTTTTTCGAGCAATTCGAGCTAATCGATGAGGCGGGCGATGCTGATGAGGAGCAACTGCTTAATATGCCTGCTTGCTGTTGCTGCTGCTGCTGCTGCTGATGTTGTTGTTGCTGGAGTGTATTGTTGCTGCTGCTGCTGCTGCTGCTGTTGTTGTTGCTTGCGTTGTTGTTGTTGGACCTTGTGTCTATGGTTATGGGTATAATGCTACTGGCCACTAGCTGCTTCTGTTGCCTGTGTTGATGTTGCTGCGTCTGTGGCTTATTTGTTGCGGTTGCGGCTGCTGCAGCTGTTGTGACGCTTGAAGTGCCTTGAAACCAACTGGGAAAGTTGCCTTTGAGCGTGTCAATTAGATCCTGATCGAGCGTTAAACGCCACGATGCAGGTCCGCCGTCTACGCTGTGCGTAGACTCTGCAATAAATAAATTAAAGAAAGTTTAAGTTAATACAGTGCGTATGCGTAATATAATACTGCATCTCTCAATTGATTTAATAAAATAAATAAGGCAGTGCGTATGCGCAATATTTGTAGCCCTCAATTTATTAATTACACAAAATAAAGTGCGTATGCTTAATATTTTCACTTGAACTCTCGACTACTGCTTCAGTTGGCGCTTCTACATTTTCACTTTCCAGTTGAAGCAAGTTAATTAAAAAATTCATTTGCCCAACACTTGAAGTAAATGAAGTGCAGCCTGCCACTTGTTTGCCAACTCCAATTGGCTGACCAAGTAAATATGCACGGGGTCAGCATCTGCTTTTCACAGTTTCTCTTTTTGCGCATTTATTTATTTTAATTTCCAACCTTTCGAGGTGGAGGCAAAGCCAATGACGCAGCTGCCTAGTTGTGCTAGTTATTTCTGCTAAGCGCTGCCAAGTAACCTACTTAGTTGCAGCCACGCCCTCGCGCTGCGCTCGCTCGCCCACTCGCTCGCTCGCCCACGCAGCTGGGGCACTGAAAACTTAGCAGTTCTTGCGTAGTCGTTTATTTATTTGTTCACCTATTTTATTTTAAATTTCTATTGTGTACGCGTTTCGCCTTTTTTTTAGTTTTCGGCAGTTTTTGGCATTAAATTTTCAACATACGTACATAGTTTGTGTGTGTGTGTGTGTGTTTGTTGTCTGTGTCTGATTGTGTTTAGTTGAGCGTGCTTTAGTAACAGGCCGCTAATGCGCTAAAGATTGTTGGCACCGCTCGTTATTGCATCATGCGAGCGCGACATTCCCAGACACGCCTCAAGTTATGCAACGTTTGTCGTACAGAATTAGATGTGGTACATCCGAAAATAGTTGCAAAACACTCGTACACAACCTTTTAATATCCTTTGCCAAGCAGCTATGCAATCGACTGACATGCACTTGTCAAATGCACAGCTTTGTTATTTCTGGCAGTCGAGTTTATTTTGCGCTGCAGCTATTTATAAAAAGGTTCTTTTTAAAAAGTTCTATTTACTTTGTAGCCATGTTCAGCTATTTAAAGACTACCTTGACAAGCTGCTGTTTCTTTCTTTTTTAAAACAAATGATGTGCAAGCGCGTAAAAAGCGCATTTCAATAACAATAAATGTGCAGCCGGCCACTCGGCCATGATCAATTCAGTCCCATTGCATGCTCATTGTGAATTCTACAGCAAAGCTTTAAGTGCACGCTTCGCTTATTGGCGCGACATGTTGTCCACACGCAGCCACGTGCAACTGTCATCTCATCTGACATCTTGCTGTAGAACAAAGCGCAAGCAAGACAAGGCATTGGCACTGCCAATTCTATATTTACGAGTATATTTGGCAGCAAGTGGTTTTTATTGCGTCGAAAATGGCTCCAAGTTTTTAGACAACAGACGCGAACGATACGCGTACGCGCTGCCCGCCCAACTGTCAACTGAACTGAACTGCCAACACGTTTCTTAACGAGGCGTATGCGCAATGTTTACACCCAAATAATTTAACGATTGTCGGCTTAGATTAGCAGCAAACTAAATATCAACCCAACAGCGAATAGCTTGTCAGTGTCAGTAGCAAATATAGAAAAACTAGAATTGTTTGAGCACAAAATATTGAGCACAAAATAAAAAATTAAAATTCATAGCCACTCATCAAACATGGCCGACTCACCAGAAAAACAACCTAGCAAGGAGAACTTGGAGACTGCAGCCAAGGATGCTGGCGGTGGCGAGCCAGCGGCCGTTAAAGAGAAACCAGCTAAGGCGGGCAAGGACAAAGCTGGCAAGGGAGACAAAGGCGACAAGCAAACGGGCAGCAACCGCCCATCGCTGGGCGTGGGATTGGCTGGTGCTGCCAAAGCGGCCACAGTGCGCTTCATGCCCACCTATCGTCTGGAGTCGAAGAATCCACTGAACAAGGAGCGCGTAGAGATTATCGTCAAGGCCGAGATGAATAAGGTTTACACCGATGAGTACGCGTTTCATCCGAAGTACTCGCTGCATACGGCTGCCCAAGTTGCCGAAGAGATTAAGGGACGCATTAAGTCCGCCAATTATGACAGATATCGCTACATTGTGATCATAACCGTGGGCGAGTATCTAATGCAAGGCCTATACTCGATGGCAAACTTCCTGTGGGATGCCGAAAAGGATGGATTCGTCAACTATATCATCGAGACCCCAAACTACTTTGCTGTCTGCACTGTTTACTATCTGTACTATGACTGATGTGCAAACGCGTTAATTAAATAAAGTACCAAGCAGCCACAACATAAAGCAGATTTCATGACCTTCTAGTCCGACCTCTGTCTAATCACTCAAACGAAACGTAGCAGCGTCAGAGTTTTCTCTCGGTGTGTGTGTGTGTGTGTGTAGTCATGTAATTGTTAGACGTTGCTACTCTTACGTAAACATCAATTATGCATGCTCAGTGGATGCGGCTGTTATTGGTAGCTGCCAGCAGCAGTACATGAACCAACGCGCCTTAAAGTATGCTACAAACACACATGAGCGCTCACTTTGTGCGTTAGCAGTCAGTCCGCCCGTCCGTCCGTCCGTCCGTCCGTCCGTCGTGTGCGGCTGCTGTCATTTCCTTTTGGCAACAGGAAACAGGATGCTGTAAATGTTACAATTCGACATAATCGATGCTTGTCGTACGAGACTCGCATTTAACCTGGCAATTTGTCGGCTCAACTGCTGCGGTTACTGCTGCTGATGCTGCTGCTTCTGCCGCTGCTGCATAAACATTAAGTTTTATTTGCAGTTTATCTTCGCATTGCCTGCTGGTGCGCATAAATCAAATTGTTGCCTCCATAGCAGACACCAGACATACTAAACATATTTGCTAGGCCAACTTTATAGCGCATTAAATTTAATGCACCAAAAACAAACGTAAGCACACACACACACACAAAAATTGATTAAAAAACCCAAAAACGTGCTAAGCATTGACCTTTGCGGCAACGTGACGTGACGTTGCAATTCGTTTTATTTCAACATCTTGCCGCTTGCCGCTTGCCACTCGCCGCTTGCCTGTTGCGACGTTTACATATTCATTTGAATGCCAATAACAGCTGCAGCAGCAGCAGCAACAGCAGCAAACATATTGGCTGACAACTTCGACAAGCGAGGATTATGCAAGCGCCGCCACAACCAACTTGATAGCAACAAGCACAAGAAAAAAAATCAAATATCTTGAATGTATAGACAATATATAACGCATGCCATGTGGCAGCTTGTTGGGTGTAGCTACAGGTAGCCGTTATAAGGTCTGCAAATTGAAATGTATATTTGTAAACAAAGCGCGGAAGACGTCATTGACAAAACTCATTTAAATACATAGCTAAAAAATATGAATAACACACGAACTACTAGGCAGCAAACAAAGAATAGAAAATGTATATATAATATATATATATGCACAAGGGAATTTACAAAGTTAAGATAGTGAATTGCTACGTAGAATAAGAAACAAGACAAGTGTCATATTTGCTTTGTAGTCATAAACGTTTCATTAGTCTATTTATTTATTTTAGCTATTTAGTTTAGTGCTGCTAGTTACTAAACGATTAAATTTGGCAAGACTGAAAGCGTAACACCTGCTGGCTCCTGGCGTTAGTTGGCAGCTAATTGCATTTTATGCTTGCAGAATTATTTGACTGCTGTAGGGTATTCAATATTTGGTGCGACAAATTATCAATTCCATCTCGTATTTATTTATTATGGTCATCAGGCAGCAAACGTGTTTTTCCACTTCACAACAAAAACAACATGAGCGTCAACGAGCTCAAAATATATATCCAACTAATACATTTAATAACAATTTAAAGCAAACGATTTTTGTTTTCATTTGAGGCAAGTAGTTGTTTTAATATGCAACAAGTTGTATTGCCTTTTTGGTCTTCAGATAGAAATATCGCATGTTATCGCTCGCTGACAAGTGTCAAGACACTCGCGCGGGGCGGAGACAGCAATTTGAACAACTAATATTTAACAATACGACAGAACGTGCTGTTCCATTGAAAAACATATTTAATAGTTAAAATTTGTTTAGCTTTGTTTTTTATTATCAGTATATGCGTCACTAATAGTGAAAATAGTTTGTGTTCCGTTTGACTTACTAGCAAAACATACTTTGTTTAGGACAAACACTAAACTTTGCTTTTTTTTATTATTTATTTACGTTTTTCACTTCACATTATTAGGGCATACGCTGCGTATGCGTTATCTTATCAGTGATTTTGCTGATTTTGGCATTTTGGTTGCGTATTAAAAAGCTTATCAAGCGATTAATGAACTAAACAAAAGAAAAAAAACGTAACTAATGAATCACTCGACGCTTTATCACCGCGCTGTGGCACGCGAAACGGAGCGTGAAATACGATTTGTCCAGCGTGGGGAGCGCGCACCGGCAAACTAAACTGGTCGAGAGTGTCGAGAGTTGAAGCGCTCGGCAAAATGACGTTCGAGTGACCAACTGACTCAATGACTAGCCTGACAGAGGTGACTTGACTTGACGTGACTTAGCTGCGGAGGTGGGTGTTGAACGCTGACAACTGCGACGACGACGACGACGGCGACGACAACAACTATCGACTGTCGATAGCAGACTTAACTTGCATTTTCTGTGGCTTCTCGCGGCTTGTACTCTTTACTTTATTCTAAATTGAAAAAGATTTTCATGCTGTTGACACATTTGCACTGATTGAGAGGGAGAGCGAGAATCAGAGAACAATAGCTGCTTATTAAGCGTCTGTGTTTTTGCAGTGAATTGTTAAAATTGAATTAAAGCTGCTGCTGCGTCAGTCGCATGCAAATGAGTTGTGGCAACGTCAACGGGTGCGGTGGCTCTGCCCTAAACTTGCTTCTGGCCAGCTCTCAGCTCCTACCTGACCACACAAATGCACCACAGCAAAAGTCAATTGGATAGGCATACATACAAACAAACACACACACACACACACAGAGTACTGCCGACAGCCAGTCTGGCCACATGCTTTGCATACAAAGCAGTGCCTGTAATGACATCCAGTGCGTACGCTCGTGTGTGTTCCGTTCCGTTCAGGATGTTGTGCTTTATTGTAGCACAATGTGCATTATGTGCGAGTGTGTGAGTGTGTGTTCCATATAAAGGCTGCACTACGTGCATTTTGCACATTTGTTTGTTGACAACAATCCTTCAAAATGCAGCTGCTGCCTATTGGCGTTTCTAATCTAAATTTATGCGTAGTTTAAAACAATTGTACAAGATGGACTAATCTAATTGATCAAGAACTAACTGAACATTGTGCTCGTTCTACTTTGACAAATGAAATGTTTAAATGTAAAAATAGATTCACCCTTTTTTATTCACAAACATGTTTGACATGTTTAATAAACAAATATTTTCCTTTGGTAAACAAATCAAAATTTATCAATTAGTTGCGCTTGCCAATAACAATGAATATTGTTTTTCGAATTCCTCTCATTTATATTTCATTCCCAAATCAAGGATTGAGAACAATAGAACAACAACAAGAGTTCGCCAATCATAGGCGGGCCAAATAGAATATCAAAGAGGAAATTGGTGAGCCACCCATCCACCATCTGATACCAAATGGTATAGACAGAATTGCATTTGAGTTGAACCAAGAAAACCGAAGAATAAAAGCAACCTAGGGGCAAAAACTTGATCAGGATACAACAAATCGGGTACGGCAAAATGAGAAAAGCCAATGAGGAGCATAAAATAGAAGTCGAAAAAGTTTTCCTTTTTTGTTGTCCTTTTTTGTTGTCAAATAAATCAAATATTTTAAATTTGAGTTAAGCCTGTACTTCTCTAATATAATAATTTAATATATGATGATATTTGAAAAGTTTATGTAAGTATTTCATTCTTAGGTTAAGCAAATTAGACATCATTTTAGATCCCATCCCTGCTTTTTATCCCGGATTGTTTTTCTGTGAATGTAGGCATTATCTATGCTTTGTTTTTCTCATAGTATCTTTAAGAATTCTAGACTTTTGACATTATTTTTGTTTGGCAGGCATTTATCTATACTTCTAAGGGATCAGCCGATGGGAAGGGGTGTCACGGACTGGCAAAACAATTCAAGTTCGTAATGTGATCTGAAAATAAAATCCTGGTTCACTGCTGGTGGACACATCACAAATCGCAACATTGCAATGGTCTGTTTTGTTTTTCTGGCACATTTTAGGCTGGCTAGCGCCATATAAATAGATCAGGCTCGATGGCCGTTTGTTGATTTGTGTAGATGTCCTCAATTAAAATTAATTATGCCCAAGCGATACGCTCAATAAAAATTTAATTTGCAAAAATATGAGTCAAGAAAATACGCGACTATCACATAAGCCACATACAAATTTTGACATTTACTCGTAAGTGCTGAGGATACAACACGCGCACACAGATACAGCCCAAGTGCAGTTTAAATAATTGAAATTGAATTTTCAATGAGATGACGATGTCATTATTGTTGCTCTCATTGTTGCTAGCCACCGTCGTGAACACCCAGTCAGCCAGCCAGCCAGCCATCCAACGTACCACCCACCCGATCCAACCGAACAAGCAGGCTAGAGCAAGTATTTGCTGGCAAAGAACTATTTTTAATCAAGAGCACACGTTGCTTGCTTTTGGCAACTGCAGCATAACAGACAAACACACACACACACACTCACAATAGAAACGCAAGCATACGCACACACAACACTCACACTTGTATACAAATATTAGTTTGGTAATGCCGGCCGGATGCTGTGGGCGTGATCGGTATCTAACAGCCCTTTATAACTAACAGGCCACTCGTAATGCAGAGTGGCTCAAGTGGGCGAGAATCAATTCGTAAACACACACACACATACTCAGACAGACACACACACAGACGCATAGAAAATAATAAACACTTGGCCGGAATTTGTTCTGCATTTAGTTTTTATCAGATCAGGCGAGAAATAAATTTAAAAATAAATTGAGAAAAATCAAAAGTGTAAAATTCAACTTGTTGGCTTAACCAAGTCACACCAACGAACCCGCCCGCCCAACTCTTGGCCATATTGCGTGCCAAGTGGAAAATATTTCGCAAGTTTTTCTACATAATACGTATCATCAAAGTTCTTATTGCTTTTGTTGCTCTTCTTGTTGTTTCTAAACATATATTTATTTATTGTGAGAATAAGCACCGAATGTACAGACGCTCGACTCGTGAGTTTTATTTCTTCCCATTTAATAATTGCATTATTATTATTGCTGCTGCTGCCCGCAAAACCAAAACATAATAACAGAGTCCTTTGGCAAGCAATTGAGGGTTAAATATGTTATGTTTATGCCGCAAACGCAAAAATTAATGCCGCTAAATATTTTAACTGAACTTTGCATTTCATGTGGGTGGGCGGCATCAACTGATTGCCCCAAGCGGAATATTAAATTAAATGCGTGTGCGTCTAAGCAATTAGCTACTGCACAGTGTTGAACACTTCCGCTAAAAAATTAAAGAAATATACAAGAATTTCTTTTTATTTTCAAGTATAGAGTAAGCATAATCATTAAGGTTCATTTTACTCGAGGTGAGTGCAAGGTACACGCAGCCAATTGCAAAAATGTTTAATTATGCACAACACATTGAAAACAACACACACACACACGCACACAAAAACACATGCTTATGTACACACATACAGACAAGCGCATATGTAAACAAACAAATAATTAATTTGGCCAACAACAGACGAAGCATTTGTTGTTGATCGACTCTTTCTACTTCAGTCTCTAGCTACCCATCGGTCGGTCTCTCTGTTACACTCGCTCTATGACTATTCCGCTCTCTCTCTCTCTTTCTCTATCTCTCTTTACTCTTGGGAGCGCCATTAGCTTGACGCTGTTACGCGCGTTTGTTAAACAAACAAACAAACAACTGAGCACACTGTGCGCACACAACAACAACAAGAACAACAACAATAACTATAGGAACCAAATAATTTAAGGCAGCGGCAACAAGAGATTTCGCCGCTAATATCTAAATTCAAGCATTATTTTGCTTTGCTTCGTTTTTCTCTCTATTCCTTGTGACGTCGACGTTGACGCAGCCATTTAAACACACACAGCAGGCCCAGCAATATCGTTTAGTTTATCGTTCAAGTTTGCAATATTTACCTCAACGCATTCCAGTGCAGATTTTCGCATGACGTTCCCGATTGTAAAATTACTTTTCGCGATTTGACCTTTGTCTTATGTTGCATTTTAACCAATTAAAATGCTCTCGTGATATAAACAAATGTATAAGCTACAACCTTTCAATTATATAAAGGGTGTTTGAATACACAAATTGATAATTTCAGGTTTTTCTTCTCTCTCCAGGATTTAATTACATTTCCGATAAGTTAAATCGGCTTGAGTGGGAATCGAACCAGAAACTTTTAAAATCTTAAACTACAATGAAACTTGTTGCGGTCCACTCTGCACCCTTTTTCTAACTAACTTTTTTGTTTTACGATAACGAGTAAATTAATAGAATATAAAAACATATTAATAGAATATAAAAACATGAATCATATTATGTGCATGCTTCAGTTCTTAATTTGTGGGAAATAAGCTCCAATTGATTTAGGATATACACGAACCAAAGTATTCGGGCCTAACACTTCATGCAGATAACCAGACATAGCTAATTATAAAATAGTAGAGATGAACTATAAATATTTTACCTAAGTTAGGAGATGATAAGACCGGTTCTGAGAAAATATCAAAGAACCAGACGGTAGAAAGCTTTTTTATAGGGCCGTGACCAATGATCAATCTTTGGCGATCCTAGGCTATGAGCTTGCGGCGAAAGGCCGAAGGAAGGAAATGGATATAGCACTTAAAACTATAAAACTTTATTGAAAGAATTTCCTTCTTGTCAATATCGAATGTAAGTTTCCCTATATGTGCTGCATCTTTTTGAAGTACTAGACGTACTTGTAAATTTGCTTACTCAATTAGTACGACACATTTCAAGTAAAAGAAATGCCAAGAGCAACATAAATTACTGTGTCGGGCGGAGCAGCGAAACTTACCTGCAAAGAGAAGAAAGGAGCGAAAGGAGAAGCATGTTAGGCATGGTCAATAAATAAAGACAAATCATAACAAACAACAGCTATTAAAGCAAAAAGCAACATATATCTGCTTATGCTTACGCATACGCATACATGTGCACATAAGTCAACTAATTAGGCGCCCACATTGCGCATACGCCACGTTGTATGTGCTGTGTTGGTCAACGCACTCTTCAAGGCTGCCGCCATCAACGCTAGCAGCAGCAGCAGCTGCAAGCGAACATGTCGCTAATCATAATTTTTGATCTACAAATTAATTAGCGTGCGCACGAGTGTGATTGCAATTTATTGGACACCAATTGAGAGATCGCTGAGTATTTTCATTCATAAACATTATTGCTGCAGTGCACCAGGAGAGAGACAGAGAGAGAGAGAGAGAGCATAAAAGCTAAAATGTATTTATTAATTGCCAGCAAATGTAGCGCGTGTGTTACAAATTTTGTAATATTATGATGATGTCGTCATGTTGTCATTGCCCCCCACCCACCTCCATCTCCTTCTCCTTCTCCTTCTCAACGCAGTGCCTGAGTCGAGTCCACAAGCCCAATGGCCAAAGGCGCAATGCACCGCACAAAAGTTCAAAGTTGCAAATATCTCGATGAACATAAAAGTTTTTCGCACGTTTTGGGCATAGAATCATCAGAAGAGACGAGGCGGACGTTGGACGGCGCACGGGTTTATACTATAGAGGAATATTATTCATGGCGCATATTTTGACGATTGGGCAATAACTGAGCCGGCGCGGGGTTCGCCGCCAGTTGAAATAAATAATTGCAAATAATATTGGGCACTCAGAGCGCATGCCAAATGGCAGCACAAACTACGAATTCTACATACAAACATACAAAATAATGAGAATTGAAAAGAAAAATATTCGGTGGGTAAGTTTCGCAATAATTTAGCGATGACTCAAGATGCAAATTAAAAATTATAACCATAAAATAAAATAAGCAGGCAAACAAAAATGCAGAGCAATGTACGACTTGAAAATACCCTGAATACCATGAATTTTCTACTGCACAATTTGAATCTGCCATGCCCCTTGAAGCAGCAACTAGGGCTACACAACCTACAGGGCTGCAAATATTTGTACAATTGCATTCCTCTTAATGCAGTATTTGCCATAGAGCTTTTGTAAGATGCTTCACTTGAGCACACAAAGCGTGCTGTCATGCTCGTCCTTTGGCCAGGCCAACAGGTAAGGTAAGCAGCTGCCATTTGTTGAGTATTTCTTCGTATTTGTTTGCATTGCATGCCGCGGCACTCCCTTGCCAGGCTGAAAGGCTGCCAAGCGACTGACTGACCACAATCCCAATTCGCAAGCTAAACAAAAGTCGAAAGCAGCCGCAACCACACGTCACCAACATACAAACCTCACCAGCTCACACACACACACACACACACACACACACACATACCTACACATGCACATACACATATGCATGCCTTCACATGCAGCCAGAGTTTATGACCAAAGCAAAAACTATTACAACTTAGTACAACAAAACTGCAATTGTGGTCCCCCATTTCTTGGCAGCCAGCAACACCGCCGCAATCAGTTTCCCTGTTGCTGCTGCTGCTACTGCTCTTGCTGTTGGTCTTGCTGTGGGTCATTTCGATTGATTTTTACGGCTCACGGCCGCAGCGACTGTTGCACACACTTGGTTTATTTTAAATTATTTATATTGCACTTGTTTTGTTTGACTCTGCAGGACACAGCAGCAGCACCAGCAGCAGCAGCTGTGAAGGAGACTTTTAATGGCGCCAGCACACACGGAGCGGAGCACATTGCTCGACAGAATTAATTAAAAACTAGACAGCAGAGAAAGCTCTCTGATTTATGAGCAGCTCATTAAGGAGCTATTAATTTTTATTTTATTCACAAGTTTGTTCGCTGCGCTAATTCTGGTCGCTAAAAATTCGCATGCTAAATTTCGCGTAATGCAAATACGTTAAGATTTTCATAATTTTCACACTTGAAAGAGCGACGCTTTGCGGTAGTGTGTGCGTTATTTCTTAATTAAATTTATTAATTGCACACAACACGAGCCAACGAGCACACAACGGGGCGTATGAGACACCCACAACATTGTGGGCATGGTGGGCATGGTGGGCACGTTGGGGTAAAAGAACCGCCCAAAAACAGAAGAAAAAAGCAAATCTCATATGATTTATATACGCGCCGAAAACTTTATTATAGCACTTGTACTTATGCCAAACACAAGTGGCCATAAAGCAAATACTTTTGATTTCGAGCGCTTCAAATCTTTAGCCTTCCACTCGCTGCAGTTCAGTGGAGCTCTTCAGTCATCAGTAGCTGCTATATAAAGCCCACATGCCCACCTGGGGTTAGCGTTGGCCACTTTTCAACGCCTTTGTTGTGGGCGTTTTGTTTGTCAAACAATTAGTCTCAAGCGAGCCACTGCCAATGCGCGGCTATGTGTCACACTCGTCTGCGCTTAATCACACGAAATTTCAAATATTTTCAATATTTTCGCAAACAGCAAGGGGTCCCAAAATGCCAAAACTGTGACAAATGCCAAAGTAATTAAGAGCTGCGCCCCTCCCCTACAAGCGAAATGCAGTTGCAAAGCTTTTGCCAAAATTGCTCATAACAAGCAATGCTGTGTGGTTGTGGGGGTGGTAAGCTGTTGGTTGTTGGGTGGTGGATTTCTGGCACAGAGAGTGACGGTCTGGTGGGCTACGCTTTGTAAGGAGAGCGCATTTAGCCTTGGCCGCATGTTTTCCATGACAATTTTCAGCTTAATTCAATTCATTTAATGCGATTTTAATGCAACAATTTGGTCATTTCATGTCACATCATTTCTGCTGCATAATTAGCAAGCGCGAGGGGTAAGCCTTTGAAATAACCCAGTACGAAATTAAAGATATAGTAGATCGGCTTAGCTATTAATAACAAATTGCTCATAGCCAAATAAATAATCGCCGATTGGTTTCACTGGTCGTGGCAAGATTCGTTTGACTTGCCACCCAGTTGGGTAGGAAATAGCGAAACGTCAAGAACCATAATCAGAACATGCAACAATGTAGTCACAGCTATTGTGTGGGCGTCTCTAATGGCAACTGCACACAAAGTATAAGAAGAAAATAATGGACCCGATTGAGAAACATTGCAAAGATGCGACTTATGTATTTGTTTAGTGCGCGTACTGTCTGTTTGTTGTTGTTGCTGCCAGCTACAGGTGTTTATCATTGTTGTTGCTTTACGAACATAGAGCAAGATCTAGACAAAGAGAGAGAGAGATAGGGAGAAAGTGAGAGAGAGGTGGAGCGGAGTGCGGTAAGAGACTTTTGCAACGATGGCGTTAAAATATTTGCCAACAATTTTCAACTTTTTATTTTTGGCCATTTAGTCGACGCCATTGTTGTTCTTGTCGTCGTCGTCGTCGTTGCTTTGCCTTTATTTGCTTCAGTCGCTTTGAAATTGTTTTTGGCGTTCAGTGCTTTTGGCTTTTGTTATTTTTATAACGTATGCATAATCTCTCTGATTATTTAACTTGTGCTAAATACAAATATTTAGAAATATATTGTAGCAAATTTTATGCTATTTTTCTTGGCAGCTCTGCTTTAAATTTCTTCAATTATTTCTAGCCGTTGTCAGCTCAACTCTGCACTGACAAAAACGAGGGTCATTAATTTAAATATGTAGACAACAGACAACACTCAAATTCAAATACAAATACAAATACAAATACCTCTGTGTATACGAACATAAGTATCGTTAAGTCTAAAATTTATCATAGAGTTTTCTGTTGTCAGCGACTTTGATTTGGCCGCGCTCATTTCTATTGTTATTTTTGGAATGCAGGTGGGCAAAAAGATTGCAGGCCCAATCGAAGCGAACCACAGCTTTTCTCTTCACGCAATTTCTCCAACATACTGATAACCTTGAAAAGCGGTGTGAGAATATTCAACTGAATTTCTCACAACGCCCACGGCAAACTCAGCTGGCCTCATAAACTAATTTCCCAACAAAAAAAAGCGAAATACCGGCCGGCGTAAATCATAACATGATACAAACATATTTATATTCATACATATATGCAACTCTTTTAAGTGCTTTAGGTATATGCCCAAAATGTTGGGCCCTCTTAGCCCAACAGTGACTAATAAATAAAGTCGTTTGTATTGTTTAAAAATATACATTAGAAACAAAAATTATCAGCTGTTCACTGTCAGCCTCTAGGCATAAATATATTAATTAAATATTTCGACAATAGAGCCAACTAGCAAACTATTAAGTGATAAACATAGAAACTATTCGTACATTATACACAGACTAATAAATTATAAACAAATTTGAAAGATTATGTTTATTACCTTTTAGAGGTCGCTGAACTAAATGTTAGTTTTGTTAAACAAAAATGTTCTAAATGATTCCAAACAGCAGATGTAATTTATTTTCAACTAAGTGCATAGAAGATCTTGCATAAATGCAAATATTCCAAGAGATCTAAACTATAGGAGCAAGTCTGTATGACTTACCGAGTTTTGTACACACAAAGAATTTGGTTTATGTTGTGCTTAATCATAGTTAGATATAATTAAAACTCAGCCACGCTTGACACGGTTGGAACAGACGATTGAAGTTTATGCGAAATTTGGGGAAAATACTCAGGAGGTGTCGATTGGTCAAGCTTGACTTACCTATTCAATTTCTTTGTCATGGGTATTTACTACGGTATGCGAAAACCGAAATGAAAACGAAAGCACATAAAAAACAAACAAACTTCTTATAACTGACTTATAGTTAAAACTAACACTTACAAATCGTATAGTATTATTTACAATTATTATTGTACAATCTTTGTATTTCACTCGTTTGCAGAAATCCCAACATGGGAACACATTTCTAACTAATGCTATTCCTACATATAAAAAGTGCTAGTGTCTGCTATTTAAGTCTTTAAGAATATGGAATGTTAAATAAACGAGCCATTAGCTTACCTTGGCACAGTTTATTGTTATTTTTAAGCGATTTATAGGTTGCAGAAATTGCCATTAAATCAGCTAATACTTTAATATGCTCAAAATTAACTTACTATCGCATAATAAACTGATAGAGCACACACCATGGCGCTCATAATGGCTAAATAAACAATGCCAAAAAATAATATAAAAATCGTTAAATGACGCTTGAGAATTTTGTGAAGTGCGCGACATGGCGTCAGCCAAAGTGCAGCGCCATTTAACACATGAGGCAAATTAAGAGCATAAATAATAAACAAACAAAAAATCCCAAATGGGCTGGGAAGCAACGTCAAGTGGCCCACGCTTTGAGTCGCATATAAGAAAAACAGTTGCTGGACCGAGCAAGAGAAAAAAGAAAGACGACAAGTTTGTCAGTCACTCAGTGAGACAGTCAACCACACTTGTCTTGATAAATTTGAATGGAATGAAATTAATTAAAAGCCTGTAAATCTATGCCAACAAAGTAGAAAATAAAATATTTTATGGAATACGCGCAGGCTGCGCAATAAGCTTGTCAAAATAACTCACAATTTCGACTGAATGACAAACTGAGAGACTGAATAAAGAAACCACAGCATAGGATGATGAATGCACGCGAGACAGTTGCCAATTGCTTTAATGCATATAATTTAAATTTTCCTTTTATAAAACAGCGCCCGCACGCATTAATCAACATTTTTGGAATGGAAAGCAAACAAACAAAAAATGTCTACAATTCGCGTTAATTTTATTCATATTTAATTTATGCATTCAGTCTGGCAATGCGCTTTATTTTTCGCATCGCTTTTAATTACTATAAATGTTGAGCAAACATTAATTACATTTTATTATGTGCTGATAGCAAGCTGAGGAATCAATGATAAATTTTATTTATAACTTTGCTTTATTTTATTAATAAAGGATCATAAATCATATGGCTAAATGGCAATGCTGCGACTGGTTTGAATTCCCAAAAGCTACAGCTCATATCAACTAATGAGAAGATGCAACTAAGTTTGTGCCTCAAATTGGGTCACGCCCACTCAAATATGCCGTAAGAGCCAGCAAGCACACACGATGGTATAAGCATATATATTTATATATACACATACAGTTTAGTTATATATATATGCAACATATAAGTGTTTGCGATTATGGGCTACCTTTAGTTTGGGCAACGTCAAAGGTAAAAACTTTTCGGGCGCGCCATCGCCTTGTGAAAATGGAACGCAACAAATCTTGCTTCCCAAAATAGACGACAGCGACAGCAATGGGACAGCTTAGTGCTGACTTTGCTCCATAGTCATTGGGGCGGAATGCGCCAGGCAAATATTAGTAGCGACCAACTTGTTGAGGCATTGTAAGTATCTAAGCTGATTTGCTCTCTCCGCCTGTCGACGCATTGACAGCAGTTGCCATTGCACAAGGCCAAACGGGCAACAGTTGTCAATGCTACACCCATCCCATCCCACCCCACCCCACCCAATGAGCTTTATTGCTCCACATATTTACATGGCGTGCGTGAAGAGTTCCAGAGGGGCGAGGAGTGACACGCAGACCTGAGCGTGTGCGTGTGCATGGAAATTTTCCACGCCATTTTGCCGGACGACGTAAATCAAGTGAAGGCACCGCGCTGCATTTGCTTTGAAGGCAACTGTCACAGGCGTTTGTACTTAAAGATTTTTGTTTTTAGCTTTGCACTTACCAAGCGCTTGGCTTAAGAACTTTTCACTGTTGTCGCGTTTTATTACAAAGCACAGCGAAATCAACGCACTCGCTAAATTACTTTTAGCCACAGGCTAGGCACTGGTCTTTGTTGGCTTTTATTGTCGCTCGCTCGCTCGCTCTCTCTCTCTTATGCCTTTTGAAGTTATTTACATGTGCTGTGCAGTTGCCTGACAATTGTTGTCGTACCCCGCAGTTACAAGAAAAACTTTTGCCAAAAAAATACAAAAAACCAAAAACAAAAAAAAACAAAAACAAAATGCCAGCGGTTATTTGACACAAGTCAGCTAGTCAGCGTTTTTATCAAGCGTTCAAATTTGTTGACAACATGTTGCGGCTGATTGTTATTGCAGCTCTCTCGCACACACACACACACACCCAAACCAATACGCACACGCACACACTCTCACTCTCAAACAGACACTTGTCGTTGTGTGTGTGTGCTGTGTGCAGTGTGATGAGCAAAAATGCTAAATACGTTTTTACAATGTTACAATGATTTCAATGCTGCTGCTGCTGCTGCTCCACTGTAGAGTAATCTAGCTAGTTTAAAGCTAGATTCCGATACTGACATCTAACATTCCACAAAATCTCGCGATTTTATATTGAAATGTATGTAGTGATTTAAAGGTTCAAAATATACCTACAAAAGAGAAATCTGTCTCATGTAGTTAGATCAGGTAGATTAAAATTTGATTTTAAATTCTATAGCACTTCAGTATGTAAGCAACTGAAAGCTTTCAATGCATTGGATAAGTACAGATCAGATGATATATTAAAATAAGTAGATTTGAATGTACCCTGCAGTACAAGAGGTGTCAACTGCTACCCAGAAGCCTATGGTAATCTTTGATCATGGGTCTTTACTAGAGTAAGCGACTGCTCGACCACCTAGCACCCATTTATATTTATGATTACCGGTGCCGGTGGAGAAAGTTCTGTGTGAATTCCCCCTAACCCCTAACATTGGGAATCATGTCACTAGTTCCCGCTAATCAATGTGGTGACGATTAACCTTATTCTAGACATTTTATACAAAAAGCGAATTGATACGGTAGCTGCCTAGTAAGCAGCAATGTCAACAGCTATGAAATAGTGCTCAGTCGAATAGGGTATCTAAATTTGTAGCCAGCTTAATTTTTACTGAGCTTGGTTCGCCAGCACTGTGACGAGTTCCAGGGCTGAGTTTTGCTAACGCCATTTGCTTTTTTACGCTTTGCTTGTGTTTGTGCTGCGCTCATCGATTGTTCAGCTTGACTAGGCTGCGCTTTTAGTTGACCTTAACTATATACACAGTTTTATTTGTGTGCTCTTCAATGTTTCGGACGCTGATTTTGAGAGTGCTGCAAATATTTTGTGAGTTGGATATGAAATAGTTGTGTTGACACGGCTATTTCTGTCTACTGTTCACAATAGACTATTTATGTATGTACTTGTGTATCAACCCAGACCAATAAACCAACTAACTGACTGATTGCCTCACTGTCTCTAGCTTTGGTGATTTCTGTCTGTGCGTTCGTACTGTCTGTTTGTATGTCTGTTGGGCATTTGCTTGCGATTTTATAGAGCTTGGCAAACGTCAAAGTGATGCGCATTGAATGCGTTTGGTAGAACGACCTAAAACCTAAATACGGCGCTATTTTCGAAAGTGCTTTCAAGTACGCAAAAAATGCGTCTTGTCGTTTGATGTGGATAGAGAGAAGCACCGAGCAAAAGCATCAATCGCTGACCAGCAGCAGCAGCAGCCACATATAAACAATCCAACTCGAGTTGAACAATGCAAGCCAAAAAGGGAAACATTTCTTTGCTTATTGCCAACAAATTAATTTCGCTAGAGCAGCAACTAAAACTCCCAACTTGAGAAGAATTTTACTTTACAGAGCACTAAGAGCGTCGACAATAAGTTGAGCATTTTTATGCGGGTCTATGAGTTAAGCAGACGACGACAAAGTCCTAAATAAACAAAACCAAACACTGCACAAATATGTCGAGTCGGTTGATCCCCAATCCCCCACAATCCTATTCCTCATGCCTCTCTCTCTCTTTGGGGAAGTTACGTTTTGAAAGTATACAGCAGGCAAGTGAAATGCATTAGAATCTGTGCTCATGCATGGCTACGGCAGTACGACGACTGTGCGTTCGACTGCTTGCCAAGTTATTTGCATTGCCAGCTACTGCGTATCTTTCAGATACAAGTGCGTGGCGTGAGTATTTTAGCGCTTATTTGGGCTAAAAAACTTTTGCCATTCGGCTCACCATGGCTGACAATGCTTAGAGGCCTAGAGCCCTGCACGCTGTTTTGTCTTTTCTATTTGTTGCGACTTTGTGTTGTGTTGCGCCGCCTGCCAGTTTGCCTGACAGTTGGCTCGTGTCGATTAAATTTGTGGCTGCCCCAAGAGAGAGGTGGCTTAAGTAGCAACGTTCGTTGCCTATCTATTTATAATGCCGGCCGGGGCAGCATCAACGCAGCAGCAGCAGCAGCAGCGCCAATTGCAGTTGCCTATACTAAACATCAGCTCTTGATCTCCGTCTAAGACTTTTAGCGACTATGTCTGGCTGCCTACTAATGCATAAATGAAAACCAAATTGCCTTAAACTCGTACACAGCAAGATAAAAACTAAATTCCTAAACAAGGAAGGACATTAAAATACAAATATCTGCATGCGTGTCACTTGCAGTGTTGTCATTGTATGCAGTCAATGTGAAAGAGTCGAAAATAGTAGAGAGACTGCTGAGCCTATCGAAAGTATTGAGAAAAGCAAACATTTGTTTATAACTTGCAGAATTTTTAATCAATTTACGAATGCAAATTACGGATAAATCCAGTCATCGAATTGGTCATTTACTTTTTATCGATAGTATCGATATACATCACTTAACATGTTACTATAGTTTTCTGTTCTTTCTATGCAGAATACATTCGATTGACACATCTTTTGACTTTGATTTCATTTTACGATTCTCTTGGAATACCAAGTTTTATTACACTATATCGTTCTAACTGATGCTTCTTGTATACAAGCGTATTTCTATTAGTGACAAATGTCTTAATAAACTGGTATGGGAACAGCATATAAAAGCTGGCAATAACAGACAGTTTAAAATCATATTACGTACATAATTTATATTCAAAACCTCAAAGAAGAGCAAAGTCGAAATAAAACAACGTATGCATGTCGGGCGTAGAGGAGCAACAAAAGCGGGCGCATAAAAATATATATATATATATATATCTGCATATACACCCACTATACATAGAGCACACCTTGGAGTCTAAACCAAATCGAATGCAAAACTTTTACAGTCCGCCCTCAAAACATAATGTTTTGATACCAATTGCCACGTTGTTGTTGTTGTTGCTGCTGTTGTTGTTGTTTGTTTGTTTCTTGTTTGGCTCTCGCCCGCTCAATATTTGTCCTTCATTTGAAAGTCAAATGCGTGTGGCAGCTAAGAAATCTGTTGCGCTATGGTCTGTGACTGTGACCGGGACTGCGACTAGGGATGGGCATGAGCATAGAACTCGGACTGGCTGGGATTGCGACTGGCTGAGTATATGAATGGAAATCGGGCAAGAAAAAAATACGAATAATAAAACAGAAAATTTCATAAAGCATTCTAATGAAAGTCGAATGAAAAATAAGCAACAACAGACAAAACGAAGAATGTATAGAAAAGTAAGAAACATAACATAAATTTTAAAAGCCTGACAAGCATAAACATACATATATGTATGAATATATATACATATATATATGAGAGCATATGTATAAGATAAGATGTGAGCAGCCAAAATATATAATAATAAAATAAAGTTGATATAAAAACCAGGCAAAAGAACTATGGGACTGTCCGCGCCCGAGTTGCCGAAAATTGGTTTAAAAATAACTTCAGGCTGATCAAAATTTATGATTATGATGCGAGGCGCTCATCTTGCCCCCACACTCCCCGCACAATGCACGCACTGTCGATTGTATGACTAAATGTAACTACAAATGTTTAAGTTAACAACGCACACAAGCTTCAAGTAAACAAAAACAAAAAACAGCAAGCCAAATGGGAAATGCGCAACTGAAACCAATAAAAAAGTCAAATAGCAAACGCAGACAGCAATGAGCTAAACAAAAGGCGTAAGAAATAACAAATTAGGCAAATCAACAAATTTCCAAATTGTTCACAATAACTCCCCACACACACACACACACACACACATACGAACATCTCTATGTAAGCTGTGAGCCCATCAATTAAACGCGCAAGGTGGCAAAAATCTGAAAGATTAATCAATAAATGGACACCATGGGAAAAAAAGAATTTTTCATTTCGAATCATTTAATTGCTATTTATTTCGGCGCATAACTTTGATTACTCCATGGCCCCTTTATGAAATTTATGCAAAATTATCCACACACATTAGCGCCATAATTCATAAACATGGGGTGTGGGGTGGGTGGGGGTAATGCTGCTGCTGCTGCTGAGTTACATTTTCATTATGCTGCGTGCCATAATTTCCATATTTATTTGTTTGCTTGCGAATGAGGACACAAATGTCGAGACTACGCCGCTCTTTGCGCGTCTCTAATAGCAACAAATTGCCAAAATGTCAATGAACCGTAGTGTTGGCATAAGCTGACCGTTAGAGGAGGGCGGGGATTGTAGCTGTTAATATTGAGAGCAAAGTTCAATGCTTGCGCATATTTATGACCAAAAGCAGATTGTGAGGAAACGATTTTTCAATTAGCCACTGGCCTGTCCAGCGGCCACCCTTAGGCAAACAATTCTGGTTCAGCATATTTATTTTCCAAAAGATTTGCTCAAATACTTGTCCCAAATGATAACAACAGCAAACGCCCTCAACACTCAACTCGGCGCGTATGTTTGCTCTGCCTCAGCACCTACAGTCGCCACCTACAGCAAGAGGGAGGGAAGCAGAGCAGAGAGAGCAGCCTGGGGGTCAGTGTTTACCTTTAAGGGGACAACGCTTAAATAAACTTTACTTTAGCTAGATTGTTAGGACAGTTGTCACAAGTATGTCTCAATCAAGTAGAATTCTCATACAATAAACTTGCCATAAGATTATTATCAGCTGTGATTATAAACTGGATTGAGTGTTGGCTTTCAGTTCCTTTTATTACAGTTCAATGCCCTCAAAAGTTATAGAGCTATTACAAGAAATCAATATTTAAGCACATTTCAAAATGACTGGCTACTAATCCAAAACTTTCCGAACATTAAAAAATTAAAATATAAGCACGTTTGTTATACGTTCATATCAAGCTGAAATTGTTGCAGATTCCCACAATGAGATTGTTGAATGCCCAGTCAGTAGTCACAGTTGAAAGCTCAACGAGTGCTGCGAGAACTTAGCAGGACCTTTAGAGCTTAAACTATAGCGACGAGTGACAGCAACAGTTGCCACATTGTCCAGTTAGCAGCTTTGGCCAGCAGCCAAAATTACATTTTATGCGCTTTTAAGTTGTTCAAGAGTGTTCCATTTACGCTTTTGTTTAAAGGGTGCAATAAATGAAAAAAAAATAAAAGAAAAAAAGCAAAGCTTTTCCTTTTTTGCCACAAAAGCCAGAGCGACCTCGGTGTGGATCAAGTCGACATTAAAATAGTTTGGGGATTTGTATTTATGTTGATTGCATTGTCGTGCCATGTAATGGCATGTTGCCGATGAGAATACGAGCCGCAAAGCAGTCGTGTGTTGTGTGTTAAAGTGGGATTTGTGTAGAAATTGAGAAGTTGTTGCTACGTGCCGCTTGGCGAGGCGGGTGAGGAGGACTGCAGATTTATGAGTGGGAGCGTAGATACTAGTGCTGGTAGTGGGTGGGTGGGTCTGTGTAAAATGCAATTTTGTGTGCTGACAGAACTGCAAAAACTGACAGAGAGAGATAAAAACCTTAGTTTGACTAAAAGTTCAGAGTGCAAAGAGTCAAAACATTAAAGTGGCATCCCCATTGAAAACGAAACGACAACATCAAACTAAATCTACAACTTCGTAGCAACATTTCATACACAGAGAAACACACAAACACTAACTGCATGCACCTGTTTCAACTTCAAGTCAGAGGCTGCTTTATTTTTAGACTGACTATTTGCCATGTTTGACCCACATCAAGTGCCTGACAATTTTTGTTTATTAATATGCCAGGCAGGCAAGCAGCCAGGCAGGCCCAGAGCTCTAGACAGCTGTTGTTGCTATTCTACTTTATATGGTAAATAAAGCTATCATTGCAGTGCCGGCTGAATTTAATTGCCACGCACTGTACGCACTGCATTTGCCAGAGATTTGCATCAAGTAAAACTTGAATCGCAATTTTTGTTTACTGGGAATTATATTTAAATATAAATAACGTTGATTGCGAATAAATCACAGAGTCTTTCTATAATTATGCAATGTGGTTGTTTAAACTCAACTTTGTATTAATAAGCTCTGAAGTGAACTCATCATTTGCATATTTGAGCGATACTCAAGCACAATATTTTATAATCAAATGCGAATTGTTTGCTAATTGGACAATCATATCACGAGCTCAACTTGAACAAAGCATCCATTATTATAGGAGATTTTTTTATAATACTGCTGTTGTTGTTGTTGCTCCTGTTGTTTGTTATTGCGCCTGTTGGCAATTTATCTGTATCGAAGTGGCATTAAAAATACATTGACCACACTTCTTGACATACCATGGTCAAATGTTTTGTGTGCATTTGTCAAACTGAAAATAAATCAGACAAAAACGCCAAGCAAACGCAAGACGCAGCGCAAAATGACAAATTTTCGACTCGTTTCGTTCTCGGCTTTTTGGCAATTGTATAATCTACTCTGTACCTTCTATACTCTTTTATTTTTTTGGGCTTTGTGCGCGCCAAAATGCTTCATGCAACTGAAGCTAATGAGCAATGTGACACAATTTGCAAATACGCCCACATCCACACTTTGGGGTAAGATTAGGCTGTTTTTTAGTAAAAAGATTCAACCTCGATTCGGTGACAGCGTCGAGCAGCAGCAGCAGCAACAGCAACAACAACTGCATCTGCATCACCAAACAGCTGAAATTTGCCGTTAAAAATATCAAAAAATATCAAAATATAAAATGCAAATTTTATGCCACATTTAAAATAGCTGGCGCAATGTTTTGTAATTTATCAACGACCGCCCGCATAAGAAGTGAACGCCAGGGGTTGGCTGCCGTCCGGAGTGAGCAGGGCGTGGCAGGCGTGCGACTGCTACAGCTACAGCTACAGCTGTGGCGACGCACGACGCACGACGACGACGACGACAACAGAAACAGAAACTATGGCGACGATGGCGAAATTGTTGCAACGGCAGCAGCAACGCCAATGCAGACATTTCTTGACACTTCTCTAAATAGTTTTGCGTGCGACGCATTGAGCAAGAAAGAAAGCGCAACTATCGAAGTGGCAGCCACAGGAATGGGGAGGGGCAAGCCTCACATGGTCACTCGAGTGCCAAAATGTCCCCGCACGCCATTAAAAATGTTGCGAAAATTACACAGCAAACTGAAAGGTGTTCTAATGAGGCGTGTGCCGGAGTCTTCACGTATACACTCGTGTGTGTGTGTGTGTTGCGTATGCTTGATTTCAGTTATAGCATTTGTTTACAGGGGGCGAGCATGTGGGTTGCTTGAATAGCTGTAGCATGAGTGAGATCTCAATGCATAAAAACAATTTAGAAGCCATGAACGATATTTTCATTTGTTTACCAAACGAGTTGTTGCGTCAAGCGTTTTTTTAAGACAACCAGGCGTATGAGTAATTTAATGTCGAATGAATGTCTCATTACCTTTATCCTTTTCTTAATAACAAATATTTTATATGGCTTTGTTTATAGCGTGGACAGATTAGGAGAAAGCTTTTATAAAGGTCAAATCAAAATTTCACTGCCATTAATTTTAAAATAAAATGCATATACTACCATTTACTCTGACTGGTATGGATATATTGTTAACAAAAATAATCTTATCTTACTATAACTAAATATATAAAATGTTCATTTAATTCATTTTGCTGAGCCATTAGCCTCAATTTAAAGAAATAAGTTCAAAATCAAGGTCGTTCCATACAAAAACTACATGCAGCATTTAGAGAGAAAGCGCGAGGGCAAAGGGACTGGGAGCACACGCACAAAAAGGGCGCAAGAATACAATGGACATGCGACATCATCCATGTCTTGATCTTGTTGCCCAGGCAATGCTACGAATACAAATTGTTGCATTTTACAGAATGCGCGAGAGAGGAAGAGCAAAATAATAACAAAAAAATGTAATAAAGAATGAGAAAAGCAAGGAAATTCATAGCATTCCATTTGAATAAAGCGTTGCGGCAGGCAGCCAAATGCAATTGATTGAAAGCATATTATTATTATAATGAGCAGACGCAACATGCAGAATGACCTTAAAGGGGGAAAAGAGGGTGCAACGCACACGTGTTGCAAGTTAAGGTAGCAGGGAAAACACTAAGAAACAAAAACGACAGCACTAAGCAAGGCTACTCAGTAAGTTATTTTCAAAAGAATTCGCGTATACACTGAGAGAATATGGCAAGGAAATCAGTAAACACTTTCTCGCCTTTCTATCTTTTGCCTGTGAGCTAACTCAATCAAACTAGAATGCAGCAGCTAAGGCCTAAGGCCCTCGGGCTGACCAACTAATCTGATCATAGTGCTGGCCAGTTGGCCATTTTGTACTAGTAATTCCGCTTTGTGTTTCTCGCTTTTGTTTATTTGCTGAAATGCGTGCGCTTCATTTCATTTTCCGGCGAATTCCGAGCCGCATTCAACGCTAATGCTAATCAAATGTGTGTGTGTGTCGGTGTGTGTGTCATGTCTCTTGTGTGTGTGTGTGTGTCGTATGCGGATGGTGTGGGTTGTGTGTGTGTGTGTGTGTGTTGTGTGTGTGTGTTGATGTGTGTGTGTGTGTGTGTGTGGATGCTTCACACACAACAACAACATTCCCTGTGGCACCAGCAGCCAAGCTGCCTGTTGATCATCGCTGTTGTTGTTTTCGTCAAAAACATATGTCTGCAATATGCAAAAAAGTAATGCACAAGCACTGACAATGCCTAAGCACAGCGTCCCGCCCACTCTCCCATTGGGGCGCAGTCTTCTTCTATATGTATGAACATGAACATTGGTTTACATGAAATTTGACTTTGGCGCGCCGTGCGTTGCCAATATAATTGTATGGCCGTGTGTGTGTGTGTGCGAGTTGTATGTGTGCGTAAACATTGCGCAAAACCGAAAACAACAAAATTATTCATACGCCACGTTGTACCGCATCCAACTAGCAGTGCCACTGGCACGGGGCAAAGACGTCAGCGAGACGCGGCTGATTCAGACACAAACAACAGCGGCCAAAACGAAATTTGACTACAAAAATGGGCAAAATACAAAGCAGAAACACAACAGTCAGCCACCCAGCATCTGTACTTAGTACGAGAGATGTGCGTTAGATAGTTGTGAGGTGTATGTGTGAGAGCATCTTTGTTTTGCGGCAATTTCGCCGCATGTTTTTCGACACTTTTTGGCGCGATTAGCTTGGGCTAAAAACAATGAACCGACGCCCTGGCTCCATGGATATTCAAATAAATTTTGTAATGCTAGTTCCTTGCTGTTGTTGTTGCTGCTGCTGTTGCTGTTGCTACTGTTGTTGATGATGCAAGTGCAAATTTATTTCCCACTTTGTTGCTTGCGTAGCAACAAATATTTTGTACAAATAAGTTCTTGCTGCCCGAAACCCACAAAAGGGATTCAAATGATTTTCCATATGGTCATGCGAGTACATTTACAATTTGTTCACATTGTGTACTTTCAATGTGTGTCATAAGTGAGAGGAAAACACGTACTCCTCTAATTCCATGTATTATTAACAATCCAGCCGAATCAAATCAAACCTCGTCCCATCTAGCATCATAGATTGGACATGACGGAAAGTTTTGAATACATTATTTAACTTTGAAACACAACTCAAAGTGGTTATTAAAGAGAGTTCGTTGGCAAATTTAGCGCTGAAACCAATTGCTGTTGATTCTAAAATAGAGTTTTTTCAAGTACCTAATATTTCCTTTATAATTCTTATACAGCAGTTTGGTAGATAGATTAGCTAAAGTTTCCAAAATAGTAGATTACCCATTTATTTTATTTATTTGCCATAGTTTTTGGTTCAATGAAAAAAAGTTAACTGCGCTTTAATTTTCCACTAATATGAACATATTTGCTTCATCATCAAATCAAATTATTCAATACAGTCTATGTGATAAACTTTAAAATTTTCTAAAAGAAAATCTGTTAATTGTTAAGCTTTCGTTATTTACTTGCTACATCATTTCTAGAATCTGATGGAAGATTCAGATTCATATGATATGTATATATGTCGTGCTTTGCCGTCGTCTAATTAGCCATTGAATTTTCAACGTAACGCCGGACACAAATTCATTTTGGATGTTGGGGCAGTTCTAAAAATACCAGACAGGGCAACACTTACAAAAAGTGTTTAAGAGCAACAACAACAATTCCACAGACATACCCCAAGTGTCTCGGATACACATTCATACACCTTCTGCGGTGCTCAAGCGTAAAAAATTACATTGAAAATTCCCATAAAACAGGCAACAACAAAAAACCAAAGAGAGCAACAACATTTGGGACGGCCCTTTTGCCTATTTCTCATTTGACTTACATTAAATAAGATTTTACTCTTGCTGTTGTTGATTGTCGCGGCAGCAGCAGCAGCTAATTTTGAGCGCAGGCTGTTGCTCATTTCATTTAGCTTTGTATGTAAATAAAAAAGTCGTAAAAGAAATTTCTTGACGTCTGTCAGCCAAATGAAATAATTTTCTGTGTATTACACTAAAGAAAACAAGCCAACTGCAGTTTAATGCCACGCCCACACACGCACGCACGCCCGCACACCCACATACACAGGCTAATCAACTAATTCTGTAGCATATATCAACAGTAATAAAATTGCGCCAAAACAAAAAACATAAATAATAATAATAATGGAAAACCAAAAACAAAAAAAAAGTGTTTTTCAAAAGAGTGTCAAGGCTTGAAAGCAATTTCCATACAGCCTGGCTGCTGGCCATAGGAAAAACGTTTTTCTAGCGGTTTTATTGTCTATTTGTAAACAATGTGAATTGTTGTAAACAAGCCATTTATATGTGGCATTAGAGTTGTTGTTGTTGTTGTTGTTGTTGTTGCTGGCTTTTTAAAGTGATTAATTCCAGGTATTACAATAATTTATTTGTTTTTAAATGAGTTTTCCGCAAAAGTCAAAGCTTAAATATTTGGTAGTTGCTTAAATGGTTTTCAGAAACTTTCAATGATGGAATGCAAATATTTGAGAGAAGAATTAACTTCTTGATCGTCATAACAAAGTTTTATATTATATAATTGCGGATCATTTGCATTAATTGACAAAATATACAATGTTGCCAGCTCGTTAGCAATGGGCTAAATTAATGGGCAAGATGCAACGCGTTGCGTTTCAATGGAGGTGAAGGGCATTGGGGGCTGACATTGAGTGTTTGCCAAACGCATGGCTTACACCCATAGACCCATAGAGACGCGTTAATAATTAGAATGGGAAACTAAATAAATGAAATGAGCTTCAAATTAGTTGAATGTTAGACATATTTAATAAATGACTTATTGTGTGACTAAGTATAGCAGATGCTAGAGCGAAAATTTTGATTTTCAAAGGTAATTTACATGCTGAACATACTTTGCTGACATTTCCTGCTTTGATTTATTTCTAAGCATGTTTATTTCAAATATTAAATAAAATGGTGTTGCTTTCTTAGCTAATTTAGCGGCCTATTTGCCGGTTTGTGTTGGCGTTGACTGTCACGATTTCAAAATTTTAAGTAGACACGTCAGCGACTCTTTAGTGGCAACAGGGCAGGAAAAACAAAGTGCCCAACAATTGCTGGCGTTCCTTAAACAGATACAAAGTACAAAAGACAACAACAACAACAACAACAGCAGCAGCAACCAGAAAAGCAACTGAAAATTCGAAAATTTAAAACAAACAAATGCCGACAAAATAACACAGAAAACTAAAAGCCAAGCAGGGCCACAAAGTTAATGCCAGTCAGTCAGTCAGTGAGTTCAGTCAGTCAGTTGGTCGTTCGTTTGGTCGGTCAGTCAGTCTAGAGAGCGAGAGAGTGAAAATTACACATAAATCTATCAATTGAAGCGAGCAGATCGAATGCAATAAGTAAATTCGTGTGTCTAATGTTTGGATTCGCCTCAAGCTAATTATCGTTAGCACGCGCAAGCGTTGAAGCAACTACTACAATGAAGAGATCAGTGAATTATCGCTGGGTTAGTGAACCCGTAGGTTGCATTTGTATATACAGAGTTTATATAGATTGGTGTATATGTAAGTTCTAGGCATACCCTCACAATATTTGCAACATTTTGCTGGTGGCTCATCGTTGGTGGCATCGGCAATGATCGGCATGATCCCGCCGCCCGCGCACTGCCCAGTGCAGACCCAAATTGGGAATGAGGGGAGACCAAAATTTGCTCCAGCTGGCACCTTCTCCTTGACTGTGCGTTTATGTGCGCCGCCTCAAAGCCAACACAACACTATCAGCTGACGACTCATTTGATCACACACTTTGCACCGCACACACTAAATTCACATACACACGCACTTACTGGCTGTGCAGTTGCACTCTCACACACACACACACACCCGACTCGCGTTGGCAATGGTATTGGTATTGGTATTGGCGTAAGGGTCGCCGCGATGGCTGCTGTCTCTCTGACTCTCTCTGTTTCTCTGTTTCTTAAGCGGGCAAATCTATAACCACCTGCAGCCCGCAACACAAATCAGAAAAGATTACGTAGCAAATATATTTTCAACACTTTCGTCTGTTTTGGAATGTTAACAGCATTTCGTTTTGCAAACGGAGTTCGATCGTCGGTCACACTCTATTCAGCCATTTGAGTTGAAGCGCGACACTAAATCAATAGGATCTTGTGATTTGATCCAATCCGATCTTATTTGATTTGATCTAATCTAATCTGATCTGTACCGATCTGTACTGAACTGAACTGGGTTCGTTTCGGATTGCTACTGTCAGTGTCTAGTCTAGTTTGGGGACGTCACGCCGTGGCTATTTCTAGTCTTTGGCTTTCACATTGCGCTTTTCCGTGAAAATTGTACGAGACGTTCAAACGTGAAACCTCCGCAGAGACCACTGAGCACACCAGACGCAGCGCACAGCAGACAGAGCAGCACACGGCACAAGTCACAGGCACGGGTGGTCGTGCGATGATTCGAATTGAGGAGTATTTTAGCCAGGCTAGTTTCGAAATCCGAAAACGCACATACATTTAGAGAGAGAGAGAGAGAGAAAAACACACACGCGTACAGGGAGCCGCAAAACATCGACGAAAATTCTCAGCGAGCAGCTCCGAAAAATGTTAGATAATTTGGCGTCAGCGCGACCAACAAAGTTTTTCAACATTTTCCTCAATGAAACAATGAATTTTCACATTTCGAATATGCAGACGACGCTGTCTTTACATTTACGTTCTCAAACTCGAAACAGATTTCGAAAATAGCCAGAGAGCCGAGAGCACAAATCAAGAGATTTTCTCGTTTTCGAAAATAAAAACAACAAATGCTCAAAAACAATTTTTGTGTATGTCTTTGTTCTAAGTAGATGTTTGCCTTGTTGTTGGATTTTCATACATACTCACATATACATATACATGTATACAGGCACCCTACGCATCGAGCAGTTGGCAAGGCATTCGGGACTTAAGATCTAATTCGATCTATGCTCTATGTAGGTTTCTGGGTCAAGGTGCAAGCAATTAGCAAATATTTAGCAAAATTGATTTTCAGTAGTCAGTAGTCAGAACATATACTTATTGTTAAAATCAATTTAAAAATTTAGTTCTTGCACACCAAGAGAAAGTCCAAAGCGAGGACACAAGTTATTATTTTGAACAATCAAAACTTTTGACATTTGCTTCAACAATTTAGAATTGAAATGCAAGAACTTTTACCACATATATGAAACAATTAATTAATATAAATAACTAAGACTTCCATTTTTGCAACATTATTCTTATAAAAATAGTTTAAATTATCAAAAATATATATATTTTGTTGATAAGTTCCTAGCAGGCTTCTGTTACTTAACTAAATGCGAAAATGCTTGAAAATTTATAAGAGAATGTTATATTATTTGGCAAGTGCCCAACAAATCTTAACTACACACATTGCGACATAAGCAGATAAACATACGTATGTACCTCAGACAGTAAATACTTTGAACAGCAAAAAATCCTTGCTGAACGGCAATAACAAATACGCAACGACCTTGAAAAAAATTCTATCTCTGCAAACTTTCGCCAGAACTTTGCTATAATTCGCATAAACAAATTCACAAATTGGCGAACGCTGGTATCAAATCTAATAAATGAGATTGTTATATATAAATTGATGTTCGGCAATAATAAAAAGAAATTGAATATTGGGAAAACATCTGGCGTGCCAGAAAACAAAATTGCAGTATTGTTATTACCTTTGATAAGGTAAGAGATCGAAGAGTTTCAGTCAAGAGTCTTGACCATTAGCAAGTAAAATTAGATTCAAAACAAATCTAAATTTCGACAAAATATAAATTAAGCATAAATCTGCTTACTTACGAAGAAAGAAATGTTTGAACGCGTATTATTTATAAAATTGATCTCGAGCGCAGCATTGGCAAAAATAAATCGCAATCAACGAAATTTCTCATGCTCCACACATTCACCACCCCTCCGCCCATCGCACCCGCGCCCACATTATCAAAATGGCAACTAAAAATAAGAAAATTGACTCAGCCATAGCTTTTATTGTTGTTGTTGTTGTTGTTTGTTGTTGGTGCTCTTGTTTTATTTAGCGACAACATTGTCTGCATAAAATGTGAAAAATTTTGTTCAAATCATTTTTGAAATTTATGGCCAAATTGGGCGCTGGTCCCAATGAAACGAACGTCAAAATCTGTCGCTATGCGCCTCAAAAAGGGGGCGGGTTCGACTGTTGGCTCAACCGTGGGCGTGTTTCTTGACGGATTTACGTAGGCAGCCAACAGATTTAGAACTAATTAGTCACAAAGATGCCATTTGTAATCAAACAGCGAATTCATATTGGCAGTCGTAAACAACTTGCACCTATGAATACTTTGTTTACAGTAATATCGAACACATTTGCACGCATTTTTGCCATTTTCCATGCTGCAATGTCAGGGACACAAAATAGAATGAGAAAATCCAAACAAAAAGGGAATTTATTACACTTTTTGTGCAAAAAGCGTGACGCAATCAAATTTATAGTTAGAACATGAAAAAAATTTACAAATAAAACTGCAACTATATGATAAAATTTCCAAACGAATATTGAATACTCTTTGTGGAATAATACAGCTTGAAACCTAATTAAAATATTAGAGATTAGGTTAGTTATTCCGCTAAGTTTTCTTTGTAGTTGCTTTAGTATTTTACATTTTAAATGAGGAAATTATTTATATGAAAGGATAAAGGATAAAATGCTATAAAAAAAATAAAGTTCAACTCTGGTGTTATCAAAATTATACATCAGTGTTTTCGACTCTTGCTTAGCTTATAAAGCATTTTAACATAAATATATACAACGGAATCTTGCAACCATTATAAATGCTATTGTTGCTGTCAAGCACCTCACCCAGGGTCACATTTAAAAATTGCCAAATAGTTTTTTGGCTTATAATATATGAGTGGGCCGAGCATCTTTATGACCCACTGTGCACTATGCTTAAAGCGAGTCATTTATTTATGAACGTCTTCGTCAATGCAGTAGCGCAAAAGCATTTCGCCCAAAATAATGTATTCACAAGTTAGATACCCTATTATAGAATATTAAATCTAAATATAAAGTTTTTTACAGTAAAAGCATTCATAAATTCAAATTTAGTTATAAAATATGTTTTATTTATAAAGTCATATCACAATTGTTGGTTAAACGGTGCGCTTTAGTCGACTCGAGTGCAGGCGACGTTCCTAATATTGTGCTGAATATATAAATTACAGCGGTAAGCATAGAAAAAATAAATAGAGAGGAACAACAAACAGAAATCGAGCGCGTCAGATTTTTCTTTATTCTATTTTGTGTGGGACGTGGGCGTAAAAATTGAAAAACATTTTTCACTATGCGAAAGTTGTTCGACTTGTCTGCTACTTTGACGTCGTACATAATGACGAAATGGCGAGCATTTAGCTTAAAGCAGGCCATAAATAAATGGAATAACGGCGAAAAGCCTGCAGGGAATTTAAATGATTTGCAAATGAACAGTTTAAATAAACCCCACATAATGTGAAACAATTATTTGTATACATATTTTTTATTTAGTTTTTGATTTAAAAGGGAACTGTTTAAACGCAATGCTGGTTTTCTCCAATGATCACTGGCTAAAGGCTAAATAAACTTGGCAACATCTGTATGGGCGATTAATTTAAATTGTGGTTACTTTTGGTTAACACCACCTAAATCTAAACACATCTAATGGAAACCAGTATACAGTACCGTATTAAAACAATTAATACAACATATTTTAAATGTCAAATCACTTTGGCTCAGAGCAAATGACAGTGCTCGGACAGTTGCAAGTTTACCCTGTACAAATTGTTTCATGTGGAAAATTTTTCAAAACAGTTGATTTCAGAATCTGTGATAATTTATATGATTACTTTATGAGCAAAGGAGGCAATAACAAAATAGAAAAAAAATAAACTATGCCAAGAAAAAGATATTAACAGTGTGCCACAGCAGTGTGTGTACAAATAAAATACTAGGCTACGAACAACAGGTGTTGCAATGCAGTGACAGCATACTGTTAGCATCCACTGTATGCGACATGAAGCAACTGCCAGCAAACACGACAACAACTCATTAATCGTGTGCACATTAAACCACAGATGAATCAAATATTTTACACTGAATATAAATTTAATTTACACACAGCTATTAAATATTTTCATCGGTAAAATATTTTTAGTTTTTCTAAAATAGCAACAAGTCAATCACATAAATTCTTATTCGCTTGGCGCATTTATTCTGAGGGGACACACAAATTCAGTAACTTGCAATTACAAAGAAATTCAAGAAAATTAAAAAACCGCAATGAAACCACCAGAATACTTTTAAAATGCAGGGTATCGAACCATCGATGTTACTCACACACACACACACGCACAAGGAGACACGCAAATATACACGAGCTGCACATGCGACTTCACTTCGTATTGGAAAAGGGCGTCGTTGCCGGCAAAACAAAGACGCGAATGTGATACCAAAGCGTAAAGAAAAAACCGCATAGAAGAAGACTCAAATACTTCAGAGCGCTGAAAGCTTTTGCTTTTTCGCACTCAAAATGTTTGCCAAAAAACACTAACTAATAGCGCAAAGCAAAAACAATAATCGACGCGTCTTCAGTTTTGCACCTAAAACACTAACTAAGAAATGGAGCAGCACACACACACATATTGGCACGCACGCTCTCACACACGCATATATATTTGTAACGAGCAACAATAAAAATAAACAAAAGCCTACATAAAAAATAGCAAAATTACCTCAGCGCTTCTGCCTCTGATGCTATTGTTGTTGTTGGATTCCCCGTTGCTGTCACGGGATATTGTTATTGTTGGCAATTTATACGTACGTTGACACTATTCACTTGGCACTGGGATTGTTAGGTATATTGACAGTCTTAAGCACTTATTGCACACTCCATTTGTTAAATTAAACACATCTAAGTAACTAAATTTAATGATTTTATGCACAGACGTCTCGGAATTCACAAAAACACTATGTATTGCACACTAGCGCCGCCTGCAGCTGTTTGTATAAACTACGCGTCAAAGCAGTTGGCAGCTCCGCTGGCAGAGCTGCTTGTAGAAAATACTACAGAATTGTAGTATATCAGATTTAGTATTTAAAATAAAAATTATCGCTAAAAATTATATATTCCAAAAGATAGATTAAGTTGCCATATGGGTAACAGAAATCTGGTTCAATTAAACAAAATAATTCAAAAAATAAAAACAATTATTTATTTGCTTAATTTTTAAATATATAAATACATATGTATATCCACTGAGCATATCGAAATATTTATATAATTTACATTTTGTCTAATGCTTTCACATCGGTATCATGAAGTATTGTTATTACACAGTCTGTGATGATACATAACATCATAAATAATGTTTACATTATTGAGATCGATATTTAAAAATTAATATGTATATTTTAAATATGGCTAAATACCCTAAACCGTAGGATTCGGTGTCCCCCTACACATACATACATACACCAATACACCAAACGTTAGTGCTTCATCGAATCACTAATTCTAAGGATAAGTATTCAAAATAAGTATGGACTAAGAATATTATATTGCTAACTGTCTTAAGCTTAGATTCTTAACATACTAATATAATTAATAATACATATTTGATAAGATAAAGCCGTTGCTTAGTCTATATATGTAAGGGACTGCTAGCTATTTATAGCTATTTTTGGTGATAGATCTGTCATTTTATTGTCACTCAAAAGTTACCAGCATTGCCCAGCACTGAAAGACGCCGAAAGGGTATAAAGAAAAAATTTGCCGCTTGTTCTGCAACTGAAAAAATCCCACAGCCAACGAAAAATTTGAGAAAACTATTAACCGAGTTGGGTACGTGAACGCAAAATTAGCAAATAATTGCAGAAAAACACAAAAAAACCAAAAATCATGTGTACTTTCATAAATTTTCAGTGTTGCTGAACAAACGTGTCTGTGTCTGAGACTGCGTCGACAACAAACCGTCTGAGGAACAAAATGTCGGACATATCCAGCACTCAGCTCAGGGCCGAGATTCAGGCTGTGCTCAAGAATGCTGATCTCGCAACGATTTCAGCAAAACGAGTGCGGGAGCAGGTGGAGGGCAAGCTTAACTGTTCGTTGCTGAGCCGCAAGAAGGAGTTCGATAAGATTGTGATGGAAGTAATCAACGAACAGCAGGATGACGAGAACAGTGAAGATGACGATGGTAATGATCCGGACGCCGATCCTCAGGATGATAGCGAGCAAAGTGAGGAGGAGTCAGCTGCCAGCAGCAGTGAGGAAGAGAAAAAGAAGAAGCCAGGACCCAAGAAGCGTCCCCAACCGACAAAGCACAAGGTGGCCACCAAGAAGAAGCGCAAGTCTCTCAAAGCCGATGATTCTGGTACTGAGAGCGATGCTGGCTCCGACTCCGACTATGAGGTGGTCAAGAAGCCGACACCGAAGAAGAAGGCAGCCAAGGCTGCTGGCGGTTCCGGCACAGGTCGTAAGAGCACCGGTTTTACACGGGCCTACAATCTATCGCCGGAGCTGTCTGCCCTCATGGGGGCTGACTCCTTGCCACGCCACGAGGTGGTCAAGAAAGTTTGGGCCATCATTAAGGAGCGTGACTTGTACGATCCCAAGAATAAGCAGTTTGCCATATGCGATGACGAGCTCATGAAAATCATGAAGGTCAAACGGTTCCGCACTTTTGGCATGCTCAAGCATTTGAAGCCGCACTTCCTTGACTAAGCGACTTTACCGCTAGTTTCCCCATCCAGATGCAAATGGTCCGTATGCGCCAACATATACACTATCACGCACTTGCACAGACACAGATCCATACGAAATCGCATAGAATACACTACTTCATAGTTTAGTGTTTTAATTAATATGAATGCAAATTTTCGGCTTCACGACATTTGTTTGTTCCATTTTGTTTAAGATTTAGTTGCACAGGGGGTGTAGAGACGATGTCGGCAACGACTTGAGCCTCAGTTCAGTTCGCATTGAATTGGATCGGGCCACCCACCAATGTGTTAGGATTAAACCTACATAATTAAGACGAATCTACAATATTTTCACGTAGTCTCTACGGCATTTTAAGTAACAAACAAGATTACAAAAATTGTATGATTTTTTTTAAAAAAACTCATGTACAAGTTAATTACATTGTATGGTAAAATATATTAATGAAACATTAAACTTTTATGGCATAATAACATAATATCAAATAAAAATAGAAGAGTGATGCATCTGAATAATACATAAAACAAATCAGAGTATTTTTTCCAAGGGTTAATAGAAAATATACGACAAATTTGCTCAATAGAAGTTTTTTATTGTTTTCACGTTTCTCACAAATTTTACTTAAGTTTCAGGTTTGCCTTTTATATTTTTACAAACATATTTTTTGTGTGCTTATTTTCACTTTGTTTTTTGTTAGCTTTTATACATAAAGTTGCCTAATATGTATATACTTGTATATGCATATATATATATGTATATATATATATATATATATATATTTTCTTTATCATTTTCTGATATATGTATTTCAATAATTGAATATATGGAATTTCATTTGCACTGCATTTCTAAAATAAAGATCAAGTAGTAAGTACATAAATAAATACAAATAAACGACAAACTTTTCGAAATATGTAATAAATTCAAAAGTGAGTTAAAGAGAGCACAAGTTAGTCAAAAAACGAAACCGTTAGTAGCGCCTGGTTTTACGACAAATTACTTAAAAAATGAAAAATACTTTTGCGGCTAAAGCAAATGCTTGCAAATTGATTATTGCTAAGGGAACTTGATAAAAAAAACACATACAATAAGTACTTTAAATGCTAACAACTAAAAAGCATACGGTGTTAATGTGTGTGTGTGTGTGTGTGAGCTATTTACTTAACTAAGCAATACAAATGTTCAAGTAGTAACTTTTTTAGTTATATCCAGTGTCAAGTGTTTAGTAGTGTTAACAATGTTTTGGTTTTTGGTTTAGAGAATTGCAATTCTCATGTAAATAATTGTGTTTTCTTCTTGTTTTTAGTAATTTTGCAAAGAAAATACTTTCGTTGGCTTTGTGTTTTCTAATTGTTGTTGTTACGTGTGTTGTAGTTCTTATTGTCCTCTTAGTAGCGATAGTAGTTGGGCTTGAAAGGACCGGCCTTGTTGAGACCCATGTACTTGGCCTGTTCGTCGCTTAGCTCCGTCAGATGCGCATCGAATGTGGGCAAATGCAAGCTGGCCACATACTCGTCCATCTTCTTCGGCAGCAGATACACATCGGACTTATAACGGCCGGGTGGTGCATTAAAAAGCTCAATTAGCGCCAAGGCCTGCGTGGCCGAGGTGATGGACACCGCAAACGAAGGTATGCTCGAGCAGCTTAAGTTAACCAGTCGTCCCTCCGCCAGCAGTATAATGTACTTGCCCTCGGGCCAGATGATGTGGTCGACTTGAGAGCGCACCTTCTCCCAGGTTAGATCCGGTGTGCGCAAGCCATTTACGTCAATCTCCGTATTGGAGTGACCCATGTTGCAGACAATGCAGCCACTTTTCATCTTGTCCATATGTTCGCGCACCACGACGTTCTTATTGCCCGTTGCTGTGACCACAATATCCACATTCCGGATAACCTCATTCAGCTTTACTACTCTGAAACCATCCATGCTGGCCTGCAGCGCGCAAATCGGATCGATTTCGGTGATGTACACAATACATCCCTGCGAGAGAATAAAAAAAAGAGGTTAAATGCATTCCGTGCATTGGTTGCAGTCTATGTTACCTGACCCTTGAGAGCCTGAGCACAGCCCTTGCCAACATCGCCATAGCCGCAGACAACGACCTGCTTGCCACCGAACATGACGTCGGTGGAGCGCTTGAGGCTGTCCAGTATGGACTCCTTGCAGCTATACAAGTTATCGAACTTGGTTTTGGTGACCGAGTCGTTGACGTTCATGGCCGGCACTGTTAGTTTGCCCGCCTTGGAGAGCTGATAGAGACGATGCACGCCCGTTACACTTTCTTCCACAATACCCTTGACCAGCTTAAACATGGTTGGATACTTCTTGAGCATGAGATGTGTAGCATCACCGCCATCGTCCAGTATCATGTTGGGTTGCCAGTTCTCAGCATTGACGCATCGATCAATGCACCACCAAAAGTCCTCCTCTGTTTCGCCGCGCCATGCAAAGATCGGAATGCCCGACTCGGCCAAGGCAGCGGCTACTTCGTTCTGCAAATAGAAAGTGTGTTGCATGAAAGGGATTTGTTTCCAAATACAGTGCACGGGTAAGTATTAACACCTGAGCTGATAAGTTCAAGCAGCTTACGGTGTGATTCAGTGTGTCAACACCGATAAAGGCACGGCAATGATTCGTGTCTGCGTGGGTAAGCTTTTAATTAGACTCCACATAAAAGACTTGAAGAGTTGCTAATTGCATCGGGCATGGCTTGGAGGTGGCTTCAGCTGTATCCGCTTTAAGGCGGCCCCAAACCAGTTACCCATAGGCCCGTCGTCATCCCCCTCTCTCTGCGTCAAATTCGGGTGCACACACACACATACATAACAATTATCAGCGTCGCCACTTTGATTGCCAAACCACTTGAGCCATTTGCCGCGCCCACCCCCTTCTCCACGCCCTCTGCTCAACCCCTTTTATTTTGCGTCATTTGATTGATGATTTGTTTGTCTTGCGTATCTGCTCTATGTTTGTGCGTGACAACCAATTGGCTCAAGTTAGCCTCCCTGCCGCCCTTCGTGGACTTACTTGAGTGGAGTAGATGTTGCAAGCAGCCCAGCGCACACTGGCGCCCAGCTCTGACAGCGTCTCAATTAGCACAGCCGTCTGTGCATTAATGTGAGTACAGCCAACAATCTTGGCGTCCTTGAGCGGCTTGTCCTCGGCGGCGCGCTTACGCAGAGCCATGATGCCCGGCATCTCCTGTTCGGCAATTTCAATCTCGCGGCGACCAAAGGCATGCTGTGCTCCTATATTGCGCACACAGAAGTCAGAGCTGCCCTTCACTGTTCTTTTGAACCTTTTCGCGTGGCGGCACATCGTCGCCGTCTTCGCTGCTGCCTGTGTACGAGGCGGAACTGAAGGAATCCGTCGAGGAGGCACTGAGTGACCGGCTACGATAACGGCTGGTCTTCTTCAAAGCCGACGACTGCTTTGTTGCCGGCGGTGGTACCACAGCACTGGGATCCTGCGGCTGAGAAACAGCTGCCTGTTGCTGTTTATCGCCTCCGCCGAAGCCGGGATCTACCACCACAGTATCTGCCAAATTATTCATAGCTTGCCGCTTGTTGTTATGTAAAACACGCGTCGCAGGATTTTATTTTGTTTTGGGTGCGGGCTCTGGAAGGGCAGTAGTAGGTAATTGCGCCTATCTCGGAATATTCACGTGATGTATTATATTCTGGCAGCTTCGTTAGCTCGACGGTTGTTACTTGCTTCGCTTGACAGCGGCAATTTACAAAAATCAAATTAATTGTGTTTTTGTGTCTCCTTTGTTTCACCTCTCCGTTGCTGCTGCTGCTTCTTGCTCTTTTTTACAGTCCAGCTGATGTGCAATGAAAATACAAATACGGGTGATAGACTTTAGGAGGCCGTAGAAGTAGAAGAGAATATAACTGAATGCGAAGTGCCGTAAAACAAAAAGCTTTTGTTTATGGTCGAGTGGAAAAAAACAAAAACAACTTATTTCTTGGCTTTTGCAGCAATAATGTTAAATGCAGATAACAGCTCATGTTAAAATCCCATTAGAGGTGAGCGTTTTCTCACGAATCACGAGTAAGTGTTAAGAGCGAGTCACAGTTGTGACAAAACTATTTATATGATATTGGCAGGATTATTTTGTTTATATTATCTAAAATATATATTAATATTAATTATATAAATATATATAAATTTAAATGGTTAATTAACTATAAATGGTTAATTGATAAGATCAATAAAATCACAATTTAAAAATTTTAACTTGTGTGTATAACTTTTTCATTTATTAATATTACAGATGAAGGTATAAAAGTATTCGAGTGAAGGAACCTTAACAAGTTATCACATATGCTGTTCCAAATAACCACACAGCTCTGTGTCATCCAAGTCAGTCACCAAATGTGCTTCCGATAGCAGCCCAGCCTTGTAGGTTTCGCGCTTTTCTACAACGCGGGACAGATTCTGCATTGCTAGTGGGCCTATCTTAGCATTTTGTTTAATGAAGCCGGCCACCAGTTTTTTATCGACGACAGACATGCTCCAGGCTACGACTCCATCCAAGCACTGCCAGTGGACGTTTCGGGCTCAGTGATAGGGAAGGAGTTATGAGATGGCGATAGAGACATCCATTGACAATGTCTTGTAGCTCCTTTAATTGGCCATGATAAACACACGGATGGTACAGCATAACTATTGCCCCCTCGGCAAGATTACGTACATACCGCTGCGGAGGGAGGTACTTGTAACTGCCATAAACGGCGGGCACTGGACGGAATGGTCCACTACGGATTATAATAAAATATGAGATAATTAAATGAAATAATATCGTAGCTAATAAATTACAATTAGAATTTCTAATCAATTAAATTATTTTTGGGAAATAATCGAAGTGTAATAAGTAATGATTACTGATCAGGTTTGACTAATTTACAAATGCTTACTTGGTGGGCGGCTGATGAGTATAACTAATTGATTCATTAAGGCATTTGGAGGCAGGTTCATAAGCGCTGGGCAAAAAATGCTCCGTCAACAATGCTTCGGTATTCATATTCGGATCGAAGACACTTCGATTGCTTGTTAGGCACAAGTAGTTGAAGTTTTGGCGCACATCTTCGGGATCGTAGTCCATTTTCAAATTGATCTAGCATCAATAAAATTATTACTATGAAATGGGGAATTGCTGCAGCTTATCTGTTGTTTACCATGCCATCGTCACAGATGCGATGACCCATTTCCTCAGCTGATTCAATTTTTGGTGTACTATGTGGCACTCCTGGAGCATAGGGAAACCACGGGCCCTTCCATGTATCTTCAGTTTTTGAAATTGCGTTGGGGCTTAATTGCACACGTTGCACTTTTTTCACGTGCGGTTCACCTGGAGCATAAGGAAAATATTTACCCTTCCAAGAGTCTAGCTCTTGATATGGTTTCAGCAGAAAGGCATCACCTTTTTTTATGGTTTTGGCTTGGCAAATAATATCTGTGGCACATAGCAGACACGATGCAACAATAAATTGTAAATTGTACATAATTATAAATTAATAGAAAACAAAAACAAATTCCGTAACAGGTGCTTAAAACAAAACAGAGTCGACTGCGCAGTCAAAATAAAACAGCTGCTGCAAAACTAAGCTGTGTTAACCAACACTTTTACTATACACTTTAAACATAAATGAGAGAATCTGCATTGTTTGATACAACTTGTAACACTGAGCAAAAGACTGTACAATATTTTACTGAGTGCGTTAAATTTTGAATGATGTTATCCTTCACTCTGAGAATATTAAGTTCGTTTCAGAATTTCTCATCCCCTTCCCCATATCATTAAACGGATAACAATTTTCTAATCGAACTTTGTTACGTAGTCGACTGAGCCCGATTTTGGTTTCCAACTTACACTATGTGACGTTGTTCAACATTTATTGTTTTTTATAATTTGGTAGTGATTACAAATTGTATAAAAACTGTGAGGAATAATCAAAACACACATATCATATACACCAAATTTTCAGAACAAAGATAAAACAACTATGCACTAATATATACAGGACAACAAACTGGGCCTTACCCATCCCTGAAGGCAGCTCCGAGAAGTTTAAGCAATTCCAGAACTTGCCCTTAACTTGTTTGCCACTAAAAGCAAGAGTTTTAATTCTTATTTGCTTTAAAGAGTATTTGAGCTAATTTAATTACCCGTAAAGTAGGACTATTGCCTCCTCATTCTCACCCGCGATGCGTTAAAAGTAGGACTATTGCCTCCTTGACGCGCTGCATCTGCTTCCCTACGCTCCAATTCTGCAGTTCGCTGTTGCTGACGACGCACGCTGTCTAGATTCTTTACTCCTCGCGTCTCATTCTCCTGTCGACGCTTTTCAGCTGCATCTAGTTGCTGCCTGCGACGCTCCTCCTATAAATTGAAAGTAAACATTGTTTTTAACTTCAACCTAGAGCAAACTCACCGGCGATGGCATTAGATTTGCCTCTTCGGCGCTATTGCCGCAGCAGGACGTGCACATGCCCATTTTGTTCCTATTTTCGTTAACTGGATGGTGACAGTCAAAAATTACTAAGGCTTCCCTTTTGCTATTATTATTATTTTGCCGTTGTCACAGGTTTGTGAGACAAGTTCCATCTCTAACTCGCAATCAGCTGTTCATTGGAGTTGAGTAATCATTAAGAAAATATATGTGTAACTGCGATTTTTCATTACTGTATTATGTATGTCCTCTAATTATAATATATAAATAACTATTAAGCAAAAATATCAAGAAAAGAAAATTCGAAAAATAGGTAGCTAAGGAGCACAACACAAATATTTAAGCGAGTCACAGTTTCTTCGTGACGCAGTGAAGAGAGCACGCGTATGCATTTTTGGATCATCTCCATAAGTAAGACACTCTCAATTCTTTGCACGGCCCAACCCAATCAGCAATATCGTTTGTCTCCATGTGGAACGCTATTCCCGCCTCTTCGTGTATGTGTTTATGTTGTATCAGGTTATTTAAATTTAATTGAGCCACTGAGTAATTTAAAACCAACTGATTTGCCTTTTAAAAATAAAATAAGCCTGAAAAAAAAACATAGATATATTAAGTCGAACCACAGTAGAATAGATGTATGGATTATCACGGAAAGAAACAGAGGCACAGTGTTCTAGTTGATAATTCCCTATCTCTGAGGTCCTATCAAATTCGGTTCACTATTGTTAGTGCAGTTACCTTGAAGTGGAGTGCAGTGTAATAATCTCCAGTAAACAAAAACCGCAACAAAATTCGTTTACCGGCTTTATGCTCTGCCTATCTCTCGCTTCCACCTACATTTTCATGGCCCAAAAATTTGGCGGCTCTGTGCTGCAGTTCTGGTTTGTTGGCTGTTAACGTTAACCTTCAAGTGACCTAGTCGCCCAAGAGCATACAAATTTATGTACAAATGTGCGTGCGTGTGTTTTGACGATGCCTGCCGATAATTAATAATTGTCATGATTCGGATAGGGCCATAAGAACAGACTAGCGGATTTTTTTTGCTCAATCATTGTTATGCCTTTATTTCTTATCAGAAGCTATCCGAGTAAACTAAAAAATACTTGTGTATGTACACGTAATGCTGATAGAAAAATACGCGCCCGATATTCGGAATTTGTTTATAAATTGCGAAATTATACGCGCTCGGATTATCTTATTACTTAAAATTTTTAGCGTAATTGAGAAATGGGCTTGGTTTGCTAATAAACAGCTTTAGCCTGCATTTCCTTCATCCCCCCTAACATGTTCCAATTCCATCTTTTTATATGTATATTCTAATAGATATCTGCAGCTGATTAAGCAATCCGTTAATCATACATTTTGGCAGATTTTTGTTTAACTTAAAAATAGAATAATAAAAGTTCAAAGGTCCGTTATTTGGTTTTGAAAATTTTAACGCATATTATTCCAAATTGTCATGCAACTTTTACATTTGCGAATGTACAAAGCGATCGCTCTGAAAAGATACACAACATACATATGTGTGTACATGTGTACATACATACATAGTTTTCACTCAGCTGTTGGACTCTCTGTTGTCATACTGCGCTGCTGTTGCTCTGAATAATGCATTTTTATGCTCTTCTCATTAAGTGGCCGCGGTGCTGCTCATTTAACTACTTGAATTGCTCTTGTCTTGAACGCGCTTACAATATTTTGTCTTTATTTATTTTGTATTTTCTTTTACTGCTGTCACACATACACAAGCACATAACAAACACACATACTGAGGCACGCTATCACTTGTTGCTTTTTCATTTGTCGCTCAGCCAACGTCGCAGCGAACGTTAGCGTTGCTGTCGCAGTCATCACTGACGCCTCTCTATGTGTACTCGTGTTAAAAAATTGAATTGAAATTCAAATTCATATTCAATTCTAGCCGTATTTTCAGTTGCACATCAACACGCCAGCTTCGCCAACGCACTTGTCGCAACTTTAACGCGCGCTTTTGTTTTGCTAAAGCAAACAATTGAATGTAAAAGTAGTTAATAGCCAAGTGTTTGAAAAAAAGGCAACAGTTTTTTATAGAATCATAAAGCTAAAAAGATGACGTCAGGTATACGACCCATCGATGTACTGCTGCAACGCGCCGGTGTAAGTTGACGATCCCGTATTCGTCTTCGTCCCTGTGCTCGTTACGCGATATTTGGGCCAAGTGCGTTCTGAGCATTACCACAATAAACAAATCACTGTTATCAATCTAACAAAAAACGAAGTGCATAAAAATCGTATGCTATCATGTACATACATATGTGTAGATGTTGGATTGTATTTTTCCTGGCATGTCAAATCAATTTTTCTTATTTTGCATCATTTGCTTTTCTATGCTTGTTTTTTTTTTTTTTTTTTTCAATAAAAAATTCCTATCTGCTAATGTGTAGTAACAAAGAATATGGTTTCCATGTTAAAATACGAGACAATCTTATCTCAGTAACAAGATTGCAAAAAATGTTTGACAAGAAACCATAAAATCAATATTAAGGCTTTCATTGTCAAGTACATTTTGGACCATAGGTTTATTATACTTATATATGCATTAAACATACAATCGCTAAGCGTTGTATTAAATCATTTTATTTTTAAAACACATGAGGGTAATATTCCTTATGTTTGATGAAACTCTCAAAAGGTGCGGAAATGCCAACGAGTTCAACAAACACACAATTCTAAGTACATAAGTATAAAAAATTATTTTGCAAACGTATTATAATTTGTGAAATTTATTGTACTGTATAATTATCTTGTCTGAAATACATTTATCTTTACAAAGCGCTAATAATTATTTAATAGCACAACTTAAACATGCAATTCCTTCATGTTATTAAATATGCCAAACGCATTTCACAACAAGCCTTCTATGCAAATAAGACACAAGTGCCTGACAGACAGTGAGGGCACCGTAAAGAATGTGACGACGACGGCGACAACATATCTGAAATATTTTGACCTTACTTGAAGTTCAAACACCTGCCCTCTGACTCTGACTCTGGGCTTATCGCTCGCATTGGCGTCGTTATAAAATTAAATGCCTCCAAGCGTCTAAGCCCCCGTAGGCGTGTCATAATATTGTTACTACGTTTCCACAAGCTGTATTTGTTTCTACGATGATTATGGTAATTTCTATATTAATTGTTGCGTACACGCGAATTCAAACGATATATGGCGCTAGTTTCAATGCCAATAAATGACAGAAATTGCAGCAAATACTTTGATTATCTCAGAGTTCAACCTTGCAACCTTGCTGAATGTCAATGCACGCAAATAATAATTACACAACGCTTTGAATATTATATTGCTTGTGTCATTGCAAATGAATTTGGCGTATCATTATTACGGCAATATCAACATTATCGATAACAATTTCACTGTATTATGCAGTTAAACTATTTTCTAAAAGAATATAATGATTTTATTTATAGATTTATGAAACGGCAGTTCTTTTTATCAAAATATAGCAAACAGACAATAATTATTTTTAGTATAAAGTTGAAACAAGCAAATTTAGTATATGTAAAGATTGATTGTCCAAGACTAATATATTCTATGATGAAAATATTTGGAGTATTCGCTTTGAATCACTCTCTTTTTAGACTTCTACTATAAAAAATTGTATAAGAGCTTATCTTGTAAAATTTAAATAACGCAGTTGCTTATAAGATAAGCTACTAAGGTGCATTGTTGCCTAATCCATTTGAATTTGCCCAGGTTGACAAATAGTATTTCGATGTAGAAACCTAGCTGATTACAAATGTACGGTATGCGCCTATTTTAGAGGTCATTTCATGGAACATTAGGTCCAGTCTCTCTAATGCGCTTATCAGTAGTTTATTCAAGCGTCGAACTAATTACGAAACCAAAAATATTTTTTATTGGCAAGACTAAATATAGACTTAAAAACAAAAAACGTTGTGTTATGTTAGCGATTGTATGCAATTTTTATGCCCTTCCCAATGTTTCATTGCGATGACAGTGTTGGGCGAAACGTGCCTCGCAGCCCTGGCTGTGTTGCCTGAACTCATCTAAGCTGGGCAAGTACTTAAAGAACCCATTTGCATTGAAATATGCACTCTCGTCAAGTTTCTCGGGCTCGCCAGCCAAACGTTTCTTCAGCGAGTCCTGCATGCCCCAAATAATGGGCGTGCTCTTGCACATGAGCAACTTGAGGCAGGCGGCCTCGTTGCCGCCCTGATCTGCATTCTCCTTGGCCTCAATCATGTCCACAATGTGCTCAGGCAGTTGGCGATCCATAATGCGACGCAGCATACGCTGCGTATGGGTGCTGGGTCGTTGCATGAACCAGTCGATTGGGTTGTCTGAGTTGAAGGCACGCGGCTGATGCTCGATGGGCTCGAAGATTGCCTCGGGTCCTGTGTCGCGGTTAGCAGTTGCTTGCATAATAGTGCTCCCAATCTGAGCCATACGAGAGTAAATAATTATCTAACGAGTACGTGTGTAATGCTTACCGCCTGTGCAATCATCACGATAGCATTAAGCGCCAAAGCTCCGAGCTTACGTGGATCGAAGCCAATCATGCGCATTATATTCGACAGCATTTGGACGCTGCTGAACTCAGCCGGACGCCGTCGAGGAGCTTCGTCTACTGGCGGCGTCTCCTGTGCATTTTCAGGATCCGATTGCTGCTCCGACTGATCCTCCGCTGGCTCGTTTTGTTGTGCCCCAAAGCCTTGTTGGAATGTATTTAGCAAATCAGCAGGTTTCTTGCTCGTGGCTACTCTGGAGAAGGCTTTAGCTACCAGATTAGCCACGTCCGCGGCTGTATTGATGCCAAACATTTGACCTGCCAGCTTAAGCCCGTCATTCACATTATCCATAACGTCTGCTGTTGTCGGTTGTCCCAGACTAGACAGCAGCAGCGGTAAGAGCAGCGACAAACTTGTTGCCATGGCTGTCTGTGGTTAACTGTAGCAAGCGGCGCTAACTATGCCTTCATTATTGTAGATGTGCCACACGAAGCTTGTAATTGCCCCAGACACGCATTATGCCAGCAACGACAATAACAACAATTTGTCAATGTTTTCCCGTTGAGGTTTCTGCAACTTTTGTCACTTGAGTGCGCTTGCTCAGTTGCGCTTTGGTAGACGCTTTAATCGTTCACTTGCCATGATTTCTTACAGTGTACTCAATGCGCATTAACTTTTCACAGGTGCGTGGTCATCAGCGCGCTCCCTCCGACTCCAAGGAGTTTCACGAGGTCACCAAACGCGATGCACTGCGTCTGCTGGAGAACGATGTGGACCGACTGCTGGAGACAACAGAGCCAGCTAGGCGTCCAGCGCTCAAGTCGGAAATGGATCGCTTTGCGGATCTCTTCGGACGCTTTTTGCAAGAAGGTGAGTAAAACAAAGAGGACAAAAGTATGTTGTAAACTTTACTTTGCTACTCTTCTAGAGGGTCCTGCGCTGGACTGGAACAAAATCCAGAAGCTGCCTGAGAACGCCGTAATGAACTATTCTAATTTGAAGTCCCCAAAGAACGAACAGGTATGCAAGTAGCTCTATATATTGTCTGCATGGAACTGCTGGTTCCTCTGGCCTCGGCCTCTATTCCAAAATAAAGCGTCTGCCCCTTTCAACAGCTAACCTACGTAGACTTTTATATAAAGGCATACACATATCATATACATATACATATTTTTAATCTTCGCATATTTTCATGTTCTTTTGTTTTCAATACTGAATTGTCGCCGTTGTTATGGCTAATGTCTGCCCTATACCGTATAGAATGAGGTAAAAGCGTTTTCTTAACTCAACTTCTATGCTATCTGGCGCTTCAACTCTGCTCAATTTTTTTTCCCTATGCTCTTTGCTCCACTCTAACGCTTATTTGGGCTAATGGGCGTTATTTAGTTATTATTTACATCTAATTTTATTTAATGGTTTTAACTAAGTTTAGTGCTAGCTATGTCTTGTAACTAAAATCCAACTGCTGCCTAACAAAAATTTTATGCTAATCCAACACTATTTCTACATGATAATTAACTTTACTAAAATACGCAAAAACAATGCAGATTCGGAACATGTTGGACAAACTCGTGGTGATTAAGCTCAATGGTGGTCTGGGAACCTCGATGGGGTGCCACGGACCCAAGAGTGTTATACCCGTGCGCTCCGATCTCACGTTCCTCGACTTGACCGTGCAGCAGATTGAGCATCTCAATAAGACGTATGATGCCAATGTACCGCTGGTGCTGATGAATTCCTTCAACACGGACGAGGATACTGAGAAGATTGTGCGCAAGTACAAGGGATTCCGTGTGCAGATACATACCTTCAATCAGAGCTGTTTTCCACGTATAAGTCGCGAACATTTCTTGCCCGTTGCCAAAGACTTTGACGTGGAAAAGGATATGGAGGCGTAAGTGGGGTGACAAATATGGCTATTAATATTTCAATAACATTAAATTCTCTCAGTTGGTATCCACCTGGTCACGGTGACTTCTACGACACCTTCCGCAACTCAGGTCTGCTGCAAAAGTTCATTGGCGAGGGACGCGAGTACTGCTTCTTGTCCAACATTGATAATCTGGGCGCAACGGTCGACTTGAATATTCTCAATAAGCTAGTGGGCGAGGAACGTGCCAGCACGCCCGTTGAATTCGTCATGGAGGTCACCGATAAGACACGTGCTGACGTTAAGGTAAACAAATTGCAGCATTTTCCCATTCAAAGGCGCTGATCTTGTACGTTCTGTATAGGGTGGCACGCTCATTCAAATGGAGAACAAGCTGCGCTTGTTAGAAATCGCTCAAGTGCCCCCGGAGCATGTGGATGACTTTAAATCTGTAAAGACTTTCAAGTTCTTCAATACCAACAACATCTGGGCCAACTTGGCGGGTATGTTAGATTTACTTTAGCATACTTTCGAGTGGGCTTATAAAATGTCTTCTCCCAAAACGCTGCTTTATAGCCATTGATCGTGTGCTGCGTGAACGCACTCTCAACATGGAGATTATTGTGAACAATAAGACATTGGAGACCGGTCTGCGTGTCATACAATTGGAGACTGCTGTGGGTGCTGCAATGAAATGCTTTAATGGCGCTATGGGCATCAATGTTCCGCGCTCGCGTTTCTTACCTGTAAAAAAGTCCTCCGATTTACTCCTGGTCATGTCGAACTTATACACATTGAAGAATGGCAGCCTGGTGATGTCTCCACAGCGCATGTTCCCCACGACGCCGCTCGTTAAGTTGGGCGAGAACCATTTCTCCAAGGTTAAAGAGTTCCTGGGCCGCTTTGCGAATATACCCGACATCATTGAGCTTGATCACTTGACAGTTAGTGGTGATGTGACCTTTGGACGTGGTGTCTCTCTGCGCGTAAGTTAAACATTATGTTCCGACTGCAACGAATTTACAAAAACGTTTTTTCTGCTTTTCAGGGCACTGTGATTATTATTGCCAATCATGGCGATCGTATTGATATACCCGCCGGTGCCATACTGGAGAACAAAATTGTGTCAGGCAACATGCGCATCCTGGACCATTAATCGCACTGTCATTAGCCGAATGCCAGCTGTTGTCCCATTATCTCTGTAGCGTTACAAACTAAGTTTATGTAGTAGGCATGTTTGCAGTTCCAATTTATGAGATTCATTTAGCCAATTGTTTTAAGCACAAAGTGTCATTAAGTAGAGGTTGCATACTATTTACATCAATGTATAAGAGTTGTGCTTCAAATTTATATATAGTTAAGCTGAACAGCAAGATTTCAAATCTCACAGAGCGCGCTTTCAAATAATATTTGTTAAATTTCAATAAAAAGCCTGTTTGTATATTTATGAGATTTTTGTTTACTTACTATCATAATAATTACCTAAGCTAAGAGATTTGGTTTTAGCCTAATGAGTTGCGTTAAATTGGCAAGCTGTACAACTTTTAAAATTATTATGTGATCTTGACTACTTGAGCTCATCAATCAGTTGATAATGCTCGTGCAACTTGCCCAACTTGATGCCACGCGTTAGCAGCTCCTTTGCCACACTCATCTGGCTAGGCGTAACAGACGAATTGCCCACAAAGCCCACCAGCAAGCCCTCGAATGACGTCTCCTCCGACGTAAATTTTTCACAGGCATAATCCCAGTCTCTGCCCACGTAGACATTACCATCGCCGCCAACCAAAAAATTGTAGTTAATGTCCTTTTTACTGTGGCTCTCGATGTGAAGGGCTTGTAAGAAACGCACTCTTAATGTACACATTGCTTGTGTTCGGCAGGATTCCGTTGCTGTTGACACATAGCGCACGTTTTTTACAGGTAGCGCCAAGGCCTTAATGGGCTGCACTGATGGCTGAGCCAGCCAAGCATCTCGTGTGACAAACCTCAGCGGCTCGTTATTGAGTTCACGCACTGAAAACACAAACGTACTGGTCAATAGCAAACTTGCAAATAGGCGCCTTAACTAAGCTTACGCTTTGTCACATTCTCCGACCAGCGCGGCCAGTGCTGCATCAACGTAAAGAGTTTCTCGCCAGGACTTTCGGTGGCGCTTAGTTGTCTATGCGCATAAATGTGGTAGTCCGTATGCAGCTTATGCAGTCGCACTCCTTCCTCCATTAGTCGCTTGGCTGCCTGTACTTGCTGCTCAGCCGGCTTCACATTCACAAAAGTGCCAATGAAGGCAATGCTAATGGACACAGCCCCGTAGCCCCGCACATGCTGGCCCTGAGCATGCCAGCCACGTCCCACGTACACTTGCCCATCGCCGCCAACAAGAAAGTTATACCCAATGTCCGTAAACCCCAAAGAGTTCATGTGAAAATTCTGTATCGTTCTCGTGCGGAAAATGCAAACGTCCTGCAAGCAAATACAAATAAAAAGGAATTATAGAACAATAGAAGTTATCAACATATTGTTTCACTAAAATATTGTAGATATAAACATTAACACACTGAAGAACCTGAAATTAAAGACCCTCTAAAGCGCCTAGAAAATAGGAATAGAGTGACGTTATAAGATATTTGGTATTTTGATTATACACTAAAATAAAAAGAAAAATAAGAAAATTGAAGGGAAAGACAAACTTTATCCATTGCGTTTTCATAACATACTGAAAACAGTTCCTTATGAATTAAATTCTTTTACGTAAATGTCGATTCTTAAATATATAATATACCATCTCATTTAAAATACAAAAAACAAGTTATTGCTATATATGAATATTATTTTTGTTTTATAAAACCTTACCTCGCTTTCGCATCCCTCTGTGGCGGTGTGATGTATAATAACGTTGTACACTGGAGTTACCAAATGTTGGTATCCACTTGGGGGCTCCCCCATCCACTCGCTGCGATCAAGAATGCGCAAGCCGTTGCTAGCAACAACAGTATTTTGGGCTGAAATAATTTATCTATTAACGCGAAGCTAACAAAGTTTGACGGAATTCCCATACTTAACACCCAAACAAAGTAAGCGGCCGCAGTAGCCACCAGCACCAGGAGAATTCCACAGACCCAGACCAAGCCCCTCCGCTCATTCACATTTGTATGCGCGGCTTGTGCTTCATTTTGTGTTGGAGTTGCCTGGGGCTTCGACATGACTCAATTCAGGCGCGTGTTTATTGCGATCTTCACGTGTCGTCTTGCCAAGCCGGTTGCTTGTTTTGAACTGAGGCAAAGTAATTTGTTGATAAACTTCTACTGGTGAATGTTTACTCTTCTTAGTTGTTGTTGCTTTTTTTAAACTGCTATAAAAAGCAAAACAAAAACCCCCGTGCCCAAATGCGCAGCAGCAGAACAAGCAGCTTCTGTACGAGCTTGGAATAGTTGTCAACTTTGCATTACTTGTGCCGGTTGTTACTTTACCTTGTTTCAAGTGTAACAAACGGTGGCTGCCACGCCTTGTCTGGTACGCCATTGCCTGCAGGACTCGGTAACATTATAATAATGTATAAATGTAAAAATTTAAGCAAATTGCTTGTTTTTAAATATTCCTATTTTTATTACCATTAGTGTAATACCTCGTGCTGATGCTCGATTATGATTAACAGGGCTCATTTACGTCTGAAACCCGCCAATCGAGTACTGTGTCATCAATATGCGCAATACCAAAGTGCTGCATAAATTGTATCAAGTATACACACCGAAACATGTCTCGTGTTGTGTTGTCGAATTAAGAGTAGATTACGTTTTCGAGATCATGATCTATGACTCACAGCAGATTATAAGTTAGAAAACCCTCCCGCAGACATAGAATAAGAATAAGTAAAGAGTACGAGTAAATTGGTTTTTATTTTAAGAGTTATGTTTGTTAATAATATCACAACTTGTAAACGCCTTAGTCTAACTTACTGAATTATGACACTTGTCAAAGCTAACAATTATTCGTGACTATTGTTTGTTTGCTTGTACTTATATGGTAGCTCTTATGAAATAGCCCAGTGGGTCCAATTGCCGAAGCTCTGGTACAGCAGCTCCGCATTGTATTCGGTGATCGTGGGCTCGAGCGTGCTGGCGCCAACCAGCTTATAGTTGGGCGCAAGCTTGCCAAGGTTAACCCCATCTTCAAGCAGCAGGCGTGTGACGCTGAGCTGTTTGTCCGACGGTCGCTGATGCCGAAAGGCGCCGATGTAGGCAAAGCTCAGACTGCGGGTATTATAGCCCTGCATGTGAGCTCCCACATGATCCCAGCCGCGACCCACATAGACATTGCCGTCACCGCCAATAAGAAAATTATAGGTTATGTCATCCCTTTGCTGCGATTCAATGTTGAAAGTCTGCAGGAATCGCACTCTAAACACACACTGCGCCTGCGTGCTGCAATTCTCGGAGTTTGTGGGCAAGACTATGACGAATGGCACGGGCAGCGAGAGTTTTGGCAAATCCTTCTGTGCTGGCTGCGCCAGCCAAACCGCACGCGGAACATATCTTAGCACCAAGCCACCGCCAAAGTTATCCTTATCTGTAAAAAGAATAAATAGTTATTAGCTTTGGCAGTTAATACGATAGTGAATAAGTGAGAGGTTGAAGCAGGTGAATGAAATGCGCTTTTTAGTTAAACCAGAGTCGATAGTTTCGCAAATAAATTTATTTAAGTTCGATAATACATGTTTGAGCTCATACTCTAAATTTAAAAATTCACTACTGCACTCTAAATTTAAAAATTCACTACTGCTTTGCGAAGTGTGGCCACGTTTTGATTATATTGTAGAGCTTATCACCGGGACTTTCTGTGGCGATCAGTTGACGATGCCCGTAGATCTTGTAGTCCTCTGTTAGCTTTTTGAGACGCACGCCCTCAGCCATAAGCAGCTGACAGGCTTTGAGCTGAGCAGGCGTAGGAGAAATTTTATTGAAGTTTCCAATAAAGCCAATGCCAATGCTGTTGCTGTTATACTTGAACGTGTGCGCACCAATAAAGTCCCAACCACGACCCACATAAACGCATCCGTCGCCACCAATCATAAAGTTATAGCCCACTTGATCGTACTCCTGAATGTCCATGTGATGCGCCTGTATGACGCGAGCTCGATATGAGCATACATCCTAAAAAATAAAATAAAATGAATACAAAATAATTTACATTGTTTGCAAATAGAATGGGTAGGAACCCACCTGAGTATCGCAACCCTCGGTTACAGAGTGCGCTATTATAACACGCTTCACGGGCAACTCTAGCTTCTCAAGATTGGAGCGAGAGAGGCGACCACCGTAATCTCCCAGGTTCAGTACAACTAGCTTAGTATCATTAGCTGCGTAAAGAGAGTTAGATTAGTTGATGAGTTAGCAAGGGAACATGAAGACAACACATACAGAAGCGTGCATCGAGAGTAGATACATACGTGCATAAGTAATGTATAGTAATGTGGTTATATATTCATATTCCATTCAACTCAACTTGACAATAGAGCACTTCACAACACTTTTGACAGCACAGTAATGAAAACGCGCTTAGACGGCAATGGGAATGATGTTGTAAGCTAAGGTACACTTTAGTAGTATTTAAATTGTAACCCTTTATTTTTAGGCTTAAAACAAACTTACAACTTATATAATTATAATAACAATAATATTCAGTAAGGACTAAAGAGTTTTGTCTGTCCAATGTGGCCAGGTCTTTATTATATTATAGAGCACTTCACCGGGACTTTCGGTGGCACTGAGCTGCCGATGACCGTACAGCCTATAGTCGGGTGTTAGCTTCCTTAGGCGTACAGCTTCCTCGAGCAACAGCTGGCATGCAATCAGTTGGCCCTCCGATGGATGTTCTTTTAGAAAGGTGCCAATAAAGGAGATTCCCAAGCTGCCATTGTTATAGCCCTTGGTGTGCGCGCCTTGATAGTCCCAGCCACGTCCCTCATAGACATTCCCATCGCCTCCAATGAGAAAGTTGTAGCCAATATGATCCCAATTCCAGCTATCCATGTGAAAGTTCTGCACAACGCGTGCGCGTTCCGCACAGACTTCCTTAAAACACATACAATATGCAGAACGTTTGGGTATTTGGGATATTAGATGTTAAGCTTACCTGAGTCTCGCAGCCTTCGCCGGCGGTGTGTGAAATGATGACGCGTTGCACGGGCAGAGCTAAACGTGTCAGTTTACCAGAAGCCGGTCGACCGCCCCAGTCCTTAACACTGATTAACACCAAGGATTCTAGGGCGGGAAATTGTGTTTATTATTGAAAAATTATATCAGAGTCACCACTGCGATTCACCTTCATATTCCATTCAATTTAACTAAGGCGACACTTTGATTTGAAAACACTTTACACTTTACTTTTGCCCGTAAATGCGATAACCGACAGTACAAATGTTTCTCGATACATGTGTTAGTAGTTAGTATTGTGTTAATCGATCAGCCTCATGATGTATGCGTGTTAGGGCGAAGTAGTACATAAAGATGTAAGCCAATGTAGCGTTTATATTGCGACAACACTGTACCTATTGTTGAATTGATTGGAATATTGAGTCTGGAATCGTCGCCGTCACCAAGCTTACTTTTATGCAAAGTCTTGCCAAAAAGGTCTGTGGTAGTTGCCAATATCGCGGCCAGGATAACGGTAAGCAACACCAATGCAGCCGTTATGACAATTGCCTTGCGACTGGTTGATTGAGGCAGATATGGACAAAGAGTTGGTGTCTTTGAGGATTCATTTAGCTTGCCATCTGCAACAACAAATAAAATGTTCACACTTAATATTATGTTTATTATGTAAGTTAATTGGCACAACTAACAGTTTCGTCTGCCTAACTCGTGCTCTAATATCTCTAACCGCTTCTCATGCTGTCTAAATAGCAGTTCCAGTTTCAGAATAGGCTGACGCTGCTGAAGACAATTATCACAGCTCCAGCTGATATTTGGCAACAGCTCAATAATCTTTACTTGATCTATACTTAGGCCACAACATCGACGATGGAGGACAGTGCCACACTGGTGTACACACTGAATTAATTCGGCTTGTACAAACTCTCGGCACTTTTGGCAAAATTGTTGCGCGCTGCTCGACATTTCTTGGGGAACTGACTAAAGACGACTGCAATTTCGCAGCCAATCGACAAAATCTAGCTTTCCTATACATGTGTAGGGTTCTTTTTTCGTATATTCTGCTATCATTTGTTGTATATAAACAAGTGCGTGCTATATTTTGCACTTTGAGAAATTAATTAATGCACATATGCCAAGCAAAAGTCCCCCTAGCTGAAGGCTTGTGCTAAACTGAGGGGAAGTACAACTCAATTCCTATAATTCCATTGACTACTAGCTGTCGTAGATGTTTCCTGCTGTTGGCAATTGTTTTCTAAATCAAATTATTTTATGCCAATTGTAAAATTCATTCAAGTAAACATTTCTTTAGACAGCTGAAGTTGTTTGGTCTGTGCTTATATGTGTATGCTATGTATCTGGGAATGATTCGATTGATTTATGAGTCTTTTGCTTCGACACATGCTGCGTATGCGGAATGTGGGTGCTGAGAATTATCGAGCATTAGACCTTGAATACATTTCAAATAACTGATAATAAAATACCATACATATTCAGAAAATCTAGTGGTTTTAACCGCAATTTCTCTTTTTGCTCTCAAGCTAAAATACCGCCTAGGTAAACAATAATTTTGCACCAGCCACCCACACAATAAATAATACAGACAAGGTGAAGGCAAACAGATGCGCAAATGTGGCGCAATTAAATACCCTAAAAACAGACAAGACTATCACTGGAAGTCGTTTGCAATGTTGACTTACCTGTAGTGTTGCCGTTAGACGTTGCATGTTGATTGAAGCCAGGATTATCATGGCCAGCCAGCTCATCGCCGTCGGCTGATTTCCATTTCTCCCGATTGTCAATCAGAAACTGTTGTATCGTGACGGGTCCCTCGTAGAAATGCTTGTCGCCAAATGTGACATCTGTGGTGTTGGACAGCGCAATGCTGCCGATCTGCTGTGGCGCTGATGGACTTGTAGGCGTCGCCAGATTCAAATGGCCATTGAGCAGCTGCTGGGCAACGACATTAGGAGCTTGAGGGCCGTTCGCGCTGGGCGTCACTTGCCGACTGATCACCGTGAGTCCCTTGTTAAGGTGCGTTAGGTCAGGACTCTGTGGCGGGTACTCGATCTGTTGGCCCAGTTTATGGACCGTGTAGCCGCCATCGGCTTCTGCCTCCGAGTCGCTGTCAATGCAGCTGGAATCGATGGCATTCTCATCAATGGACACAATGGAGATCGTTGTGCTGCGTATGGAGAGGGCGGGTGATGATTTTGATTTTGTGCTCTTGCTGCTGGCTTCATTTGCCCTCTTGAGGCTCACTGTTGCCTCGACTTCAATGCTGATACGTTGTGATTTGTCTTCCGCCTCTGGTTTTTTCTTTGTTTCCTCTTCTTCGCTCTTGTAACCATTATCTTTGGTCGTTGGCCCTGCTCGATATGTGGCTGCATTATCAACCAAGCTGACGCCAGAATCTGTTGACGATGTGCTGCAATTTTTACCACTCGTTCTGTTTATAATGTGTATATTTGAATTGGAATTGCCATTCGTATTTATATCCGTATCATTGTGAAAATACATTTTTCGCCAGCCTTTAAAAACTTGTTTGCTTATTTAATTTAATGCAAATGACTGCTCACTCCACATCTATGCACGAGCCAACATTTTGTCAGAATGAGATTTGATTAGTTTCCTGCGCTGAGCAAATATCACATCGTGAGCATCTGCAAGTAAATTTACGTAAATTTGTTGCTCCGTTTGCTTGAAATACTGATAATGGCTACGTTTAACGATAATGGTATAAAAAAGGTTTTGCTTTTTTGGCCACTGTACAGTTTGCTAACTGCCACCTTGAGCAATGTTTACGAAGAGTCAAAGCTTGCTTGTTCTTTTTATACAACACTTTGACATTTTGTAAAAAATGGAAAAAAGGTATTATGAAGTTGCTCAAATGTATGTAAAAGGGAGAATGAGGCGTGGCAGACCCCATAAAGTATATATATTCTTGATCAGTTCGACGAGCTGAGTCGATAAGGCCATGTCCGTCTGTCCGTCCGTCCGCTGTCCGTCTGTCCGTCTGTATGAGTGCGTTTTCCTCACAACTATAAGAGCTAGAGCACCAAATTTGGTATGTAGGTCCTCCTATATCCATTGCTCTGCTTCTTATTTTTTTTTTTTTTTTATTTCCTCCCCCCTTCCCCGCAAATCGAAAAAAAACGATATTAGGTCGTAAAGAAATCTGAAATAAATCACAAAATTGCCTATTCATGTTTTCGACCGATTGTGAAATTTCAGAACGATCGGATAAAAAACTTAGGAATTATTCACATTTCAAAATTTTTCAATATAGACGCGGGGTGCACTGCTGCGCCGCCATTCAACGTCCGCTGCCGACGGATCAGCGACACGGCGTCGCTGCTGACGGCTACAGGCGAAAACGAGACTGTGGCGCGTTAGCTGTATTGTATAGTATGTGTTGTCGAGTGCATGCGTGTGTTCTGCAGCGGACACTAGTCAATAGTGTATTTAAATGTTTGGTGGCGGCCCAACTTTAACCTGTCCACTTGTTTTCGTTTCATGTTTTGGTGAGGTTTCGTTTGTTGCATTGAATTCAATTTATTAGCACTTAGCACATTATTATTATTTCGCTTGAGTCATTCAGTAAAGATACATTTGTATTGGCTTAAGATTCAGTTATGCACGTATATATGCTGGAATTGATAAGTGGATTGCGGTTAGTCGCAGACTAGTACATATAATTGCCTTGGACAATTTCTGATAAGTACTTACAATTAGTTCATGTAATTATCTTTCAAGCTTTGTTAGAACAGAAAATAATTCTGAAGTCATAAGCTAAATATATTCTGATTAGCTAAAACTATAGTTGCCCTAGGACAATAGTATAGTTTTCTGTTGTCGCTTATGCTTATCTGTTGAAATGGTTGAAATTTTCACTGTTTAATTGTGGAAGCTCTACTCGAAATCCAATTTAATTCCTGCAATTCCTATTGAATTGATTTGAATGGAAATATTCTATAAAAATATTTGCAAATAATATTATAAACTCAAAGTTTATTTATATGTAAACACAGTTCTAAACAATCACTGAATCGGAAGGCTTTTCGTGTGTAAATTATTTATTATTCAGTTATGCGAATGCATAATTTAGGTAGACGCTTATAAAATTGCATTCCAAGAACCGCGTTAATGCACAAATAATATAAATGCTCAAGGGTAAAGTTCGAACTGAATTAAAGATGTTTAGCAAACATTATTGGGTCTGCAGAAATTTTCAGTTTCGTGGTTCATGGCTAGGTCGGAGCATAACAATGGAAGGTCTTTATGGTGAAGTTGTAGCGTTCTCAGAATTTCGATAAAATATGGGCTCAAAGTGCAAATAACTCAGGTGAGCTTTAGAAAAGTGCACGATAAGAGGGGCGCTCATTAGAGCTGGCGCAAAGAGAGCGAGAGACATAGCACTCAAGCTATGATAACAACGAGAGCCTAACTTCCCTCACAATCGACAATCAAGCGCAACTAGCGACGTCGCGGTGCGTCTCTGAAGCTCACCAATACAAGCGCCGGCATTTGAGCGGCAGCCATTGTCACCAACACATGCGCACCGAGTTCGATTCGTGTCTTTGTCTGTGTGTTTGTGTGCTTACTGAGCCTTGTCTGGCAACTAATAATAATAATAGTATAATATTCCCGAGTTCTGCTTTACGATTTCATGTGCTCAAGCAATTATCATTTAAAGTGTAGCTGTCTACGAACTGTAAATATTAAAATTAAACACAATATCGGCTTTTTTTACCATTGTAAAATTATAATTTTGTTGTAATAAGACTTTTCTTCTTCTTTTTTCACTCCACTGTATAAATTTTATTAATTTTCAACACAAATAAATCTTTTGGACTATTTTAGTTTTAATTACCGTGAAAAGCGCGTAAGAACAATTTTTTATACACTAAAAACTATTTGTAGCCTTTTTGTTTTATATTTCCAAAGTATTCAGTGCAAACAAACCACTGTCATTACACAAACAGTTATGCATATATGTAAGTATTTATACTATATACGCGGAATTTGAATATTTATACGAGTTTAAGTATGCACGCGCCGGAATCGAATTCACTGAGCAGCGACGCGTTCGAGAGACTCCAATCAACTGAGCGTCGATCAAAAAACGCGTTGCGAGCTGACAAGCTGGAACCCCGTGCGTTTACAGCTGCCTCTCTGCTATCTCCACTGCTCCCCCTAATAGGGCACTGCAAGTGAGAGAATATGCTGTAGAGATAGAGATCGAGAGCGCTAGAGCGCCAGGGCGAGCCAAAACGTCTGAGAGCGCAAATAGTAAACAGAGCTAGCAGAAATCAAAATGAAAAATTGTTCGCTTTACTAGTTTGGCTGTTGTTTTTTATTTAAGCTATAAATGTAATTAATTGCTGGGTTTTCCAGTTACGTTTAGTAATAGTATTTGTGCCAAAAATGTGTTTGTTTTAAAGGGAAATTATGTATACAGTGCAGTGTAATTAGCGTAATTGGGCATTTCGTTGGAACTCTTACTAGTTGTCCGCCAGTTTGGGAAAACCACTGCGTCATACTGATAAGCAGAACATCTCTGGACATTCTTTACCTGCTTTCTAATCAAATATCTAGTTAATGGAACCTGTTCCCGGTTACTGTGGGTTCTATGGTGCTTTAAATTATTTCAGCGTTCAGTTTTGGGTCGCTTCGTTCGTTAGGTTAGATTGTTCCAGACCACCACCTGACTTTTACCTACTTGATTATATTTAGACTTAATATTTTGTGTTGTTTGCTCAACTTATAAACAACGAAAATCACAAACACACGCTCAATATGCACATATACTTGTACAGCTTTGTTTTGTTTCTTTCTTTCTCTTGTCTACTGCGAGCCATTTTAAAATAAACAACAAAACAATTCTTAGAATGGAAGTGTTTGCCTGAGGTGCGTCGAGTGCCATTATATGTCAAAATTTGGAATTTTGTAGGCGCATTTAAAAGCTAAGCTATGTGGGGCGTAATTGTGAAAAATTATTGCAAATTTTCAACTCAAAGTTTGCATAAAATTCGCGCTTTATTGAGCGCTGATAAGCAGCTGCAATTTGTTAACTGAGGTCATCAAGCAGCCATCTGAATTTGAAGTAAATGTGTATTTGGAATAGGCGCCGAGCAGTATAGTCAACTGAATGTACCAATGTGTGTGTGTGAGTGAGCTGTAACTTATCAGTGGAAATTTAATGGTATACAGTTTTTAATTAACTCTCAACGAAAGCAACAAAAACAAGTGAAACAACTAAAAAAACAAAACAGCATCAATATATCTGCTGGTGTATGTGTGCCATAGTAATGACAACAAGTTATGCCGATAATGATGTTGCATACATATATGAATATATGTAGACTTACAACCCGTCTGTGTGTGCTGATAGGTTTGCGCTTGGGTATTTCCAGCTTTTAAGCGCAATGAAACGAAGTAAACAAAGCCAACAAGTCGCTCAAAAGCGACTGCGAGAGCGAGACTCGTTGACAAGCTGAAACCGCAGAGAGTGAGCTTTCCAGCTACCAGCGACCAGCACTTTATAAATAAAACACCTGTAGAGCACACGCCTGCCTGTAAACCGGTTTCAAAATTCAAACGAACCACAGCTACTTTAAACTTTTATTTATATATACAGCAATACAATCGTAATGGCTGGTTTATATTTAGTTGTATACTTATAATTAAAAGATTTATATTATATATCGACAAGCACTGCCATTTTGATTTGGTTTACTTGAGGAGATATGCGTAGAGAGCATTAATTAACAACTAGACTAGAGTATGATGATGATCCGCTACTGATGACCATTCCAGGATGCGGCGGTCATTCCCAATTCACTGCCACATTTGCCCGCCTCTTCCATGTTGCAGGGATGGAAATGCGGCCACTTCTTTATTTCTCGATACACATATATGCCTGGACTTTTCGTGCTCTTGGTCTGCAAAAAAGAAACCCAACCTCAATTTATTTCAAGTTTTGAATGGATAATCTCTGCTTTACCTGATTTTGTGCCACCAGCTTGTAGTCCACTTCCAATTTCCGGTTGGCCACAGCGTGCGCCAGCAGAAACTGCACGCCCTCCAGCTGCTTGGTGGTGGGCGTGAAGCGTCCATAGTCGCCCATAAAGGTAATAGCCAGTGTGTGATTGGCATAAGTGTTAGCCCAGTCCCAGCCGCGACCCACATATATGTTGCCCTCATCGGATACCTGCGCCAAAAATCCAACGCATTTCGCAAAACGGAATGCAAAATATCCAAAATTAAAATTCAAATTGACAATGAACGTGCCAATCACAACAATAGCAAATAGCTAATAGCTGGCGTTGCTTACGTAAAAGTTCGACTGTATATCGGGTAGGTTCTTCTCCGCAATGGCCGAGTCTTGTATGGTACGCATTTTAATGGAGCACTTGTAGATGTTGAAGCAGGGCTGGGACTGTACGCCAATGTGCGTGATGAGGACATAGGGCGCGGGATGTGGCAGCGGCACTTGCAGCTTCTGCGTGTTGTCGGAGGCACCCCATTGATTGCGCTCGATGACCAGATGACCGTTTCCTAGATTCGGAACTGCACAACTTGTGAATAGTCTATATGGAGAGTGTGAACGCAGTGAACTTACACGTGCCATCCTCATAGCTGTTGCCAAAGTAAATTTCTTTGCTAACTGGCTCGCCACGAGATCGGTGGAGTTCCACATAGAGCACCACAATGGCGGTAATCAGCACAAGCAGCACGAGCACGCCCAGCAGCAAACTGTTGCGTGTAAGACGACGCGATTTGGCGCGCCCCGAGCTGCCGTTGTCTTGTCTATTGCTACTGCTGCTGCGGCTGGTGTTGCTGCTGTTGATTCCTAGTTGAAAAAATGTGAGCGATTAGCACTACAGATGTCACTGTCTGGGGGCGGGCAGACGCATACTTGCGGTGGGGGCTGGTGAGGGGGTGTAGTTGCGCTCTGGCTTTTGTGGTTGTTTTTATGTTTTTGTATGATAGTTCTTTTCTTTTTTGGTTGATTTTAGTTTTATTTGTTTTTGTTGTTTTTTTTTTTTTTTATGTCTTGTTTTTTTTGTTTTTTTTTTGTTTGTTTTTTTTATTTTTTTGTTCGTTTGTTTTGTTTTTGTTGTTGTTTTTGTTTTTGTTTTTTTTTGTTTTTGTTCTTGTGATCTTTTTTTGTTATTTTGTTTATTTTTTTTTTGTTATTTTTTTTTGTTTTTTTTTTTTTTTTTTGTTTTTTTGTTTGGTTTTGTTTATTTGTGATATATTGTAGTTGCGCTCTGGCTGCGACGAGCGCGCGTGTGCGCTCACCATGCATTGAGCAAAATTTCATGGCAGCAAAGGTGGAAAATTGAAAATAAATTTCTTATCGACGCTCACCACACAACACAAACACAGTAATTAACTAATTTCGTTTTTGTATTTTAACTGTCAGGCCGCGCACTCATAACTAATTTGCACTATTTGCTCTATGACTAATGCCCACAGTTTCGTACTGAATCATACAAATTAACATAATCAAGAGCGTTTGGCAAACTTGCCAATTCCAAATTGGAAAGGTATTGTGCTGTGCGCTGAGCTTAGCTGGGGCCTTACAAGTGGCACGTAGACGCCTTTGACCGATAAACGACCAATGTCCGACTTAATGACAACGACGACGACCACCGCCGTTCAGGTACTGAACCCGTCACAGAAGCAACTGAAACGTTGCGCAGCGCTGCACAGCTGACGCCGCTGCTTGGACACAATAAGCAACTTGCCCAGGTCTTGCTCTCTCGCTCTCTCTGCCCTACAGTCTGGCTACGTTGACATGTTGCTTTGCGTATTGTTATAATCAGCAGTGGGGGCGGCGGTGGCCCCTTGGGACTGCGTCATGTTCGACCGGCATTGTTGTTGTTTGCCGGAATTGCCATATCGCGTACGCGTTTCTTCGCTCTCACTCTCTCCCTCTCTCTTTACTCGTTCAATTTACAAAGCTGCGTCAACGTGTGTGTTTGTGCTTTTTAAACTGCAGCGCGCGTCGCCAGACAACGTGACGTATGCGCAATGCCTTGTGCTGTGCATGCCCAATGCGCCTTTCTCTTAAGTAAATAAATACATATGTACTACAAATATCGAGCTCATAAGGCTAAGTAGGCTGCTCTACTTGCACTTACAATCGACAAAAGATTTTCTTTTTGCTTACCAACCACTTAATGCCGCTAAGAGCTCTGAGGTTGAACAAAAAAAAAGAGCAAAGCTCTGAAGTAACGCAATGTACATAGTTCACTGTTGTACAGTGCAGTTGTGATAAGGTGAACCAACAGTAATTTTCTGCTAACATGACTTTAAAACTGTTCGAGCCCTCTTTAGCATTTCTTGTTTTCCTTTTTCACTTCTAATTTAATTCGCATGCTTATAAATTCATCGTTCTAGTCCTATCGACCTTTCACTGTGCTTGCATATATGCACTGCATATATGTACGTACGTTTAAAAAGTATTTATTAGAATATTACTCGAGTATCTACTAAGTATTACAAAGTGTATTGATAGCTATTGAACTTTTTGTCAGTGCTTACCTGGGAACTCACCTGCGGCTGTTTGCATGCTAGCATCCATGTAGTAGATGCTAACAGGTCCTTGATACTGCGTCATGGGGCCAATGACCACATCCGTTGAGTTCGATAAATTGATGACGGTAGATGGCTGTATTGCCGGATTCGTGAATATATTCTGTGGCAAAGTCATAGTCGAGGAGGAGGACGATGAGAACGAATTATTGTGTGGAGCAGCCTGATGACCCTGCAGTGTCCACCTGCTTGGATCATCTCTTGACTCTGGCATCGAGTTCTGGTTGTACATATGTAAACGTGACTATAATATGGTGTACGCTTTCCGCTGTTTGTTGCGGCTTCACATGCAGTTCGAATGCTAACTCAACTGCAACTGCGACTGAGGTCGAACTCAGCCTACTAGCTCGAGCTATTGAATATAAATATTCAACGCTCCTCTCATAAACAATGCACTTGTAACTGATTTGGGACTACACTTGTAAAACAAAGCTAACTGCTTAATTATACTAGCTAGTTACTATTACTATCACAGCTGGAAAGTCCATAGCTTTGCCTCATAAGAAATATATCTCAAATAAAAGCTCGGAATTTACTCGCTCACAAGATGCAAATTAATATATATACATATACAAATATTTAATTATTTGTAATAAAATATTTTAAATATGTATAGATAAATAGCACGTATTTTTGTTATTTAAAAGAGCACAACAACATTCTGTATTAATACAGTTAATTTTATAACATATTTGAATTCAAAATTATTTGCGATTTTCTTATCACAATAAATTTAACTTTAAAATCGTTATAAATACGCCATCTGTTGGCTGAAACGTACTGTTTTATACAAAAGCTGCGACAGAGCTTTCGTTTAACTTATAAATTTTGTCGCTGGGGCATAAAGTATATAAATTACTTATACGCCATGTTATCAACTTCATAAGTACGTCCATCTGCTTGTTTATTTTTCTTTTAATATTAGATTATTGTTAATTTTTGAACACAGCATTATTATTTACGAATTTCTTCATAGCTAGTCAACTCCACATAAAAAGGACATTGTGAGCGATGTGGGAAAGAATATCAATGTTCATTACGAAATTATTCCATGGACTATGGTGTGAAAAGTGTTTCTCTTCAAGCGGCAGCCACGTGCTTATCCAGGTGGGAACCCAGTGTTTACTCATGCAGCGGCTACATATGCAAGGGGTGTGGGCTATTAACACGCAACGCTGACGCAAAAACAAAGCGCATACTTTGACGTCTGCCTTCCTAATGACGACCACGAGACTGACGACAACGCGGATGCCAACGACGGCTGCAGCTTCCCAAAGGGACGCGACTTTATTCATGTTCAGCTAGCATTAGTAGCTTTTTTTGCCCCACAGCTTTTATTTTATTTTATAGTATGTGTTGATATGCGCTTGTCTGTGTGTGTGTGAGTCTGCCCATCGTTGTGGCAACAACTGCAGCGGGAAACAGCTTAAAGAGAGTGAGAGGAGGCTTTGCAGGTGAACACCAAAGTGCCCCAGGACAGTGCGAAGTGCTGAGTCAAGTGTCAACTGTGCAAATGACATTTGCATTTCGCTGGCAGCCTGGATGGGTAAAAGTAAAGCGCAAAGAATCCACCATAGATGGTGGGGTGAATAGAAGGCCGCCTTAATCGTGGTGTGGTGCTACAAGTGGCGTCGGCGGCGACGGCGACTTTGGCTTGTGGCTCCGGTGGCTACGCGTCAACTACGCCTGACATTTGTTTTAGTTTTTCTTCCGCTTTGCGCAAGCCATTTGGCAGTTCGTTGTGTTTCCTGGCCAACAAAAGGACTACGCAAAAAAATATGCAAAACTAGAAAGAAAATAAAAGTGAAATACGTAACAAAAGCGTTTCGAAATATGGCGTTGTGGCAATTTAAGCTGCCAAGGTGTCTGCAATACTTACCAGAGAGTTGAGTATACTGTAATTGCATATATTAGCTTGCTGCTATTTGAAACATTTTCAAACAATTTGTTTTAAAGCAGCTTAAATTTTAATTACCGAGCCCTTTGTGCCGGACAGTGTGTGACTGTGGTCCTGGCATCACTGCAGTGCCCATTCTTTGCGGCTTGCTTGCCACATGCTTACTTATTGCAACAAAATTACATTTTCATATGCACAGTAATTAGCACGAGTCGCTGCGAGAAGAGAGAGAGAGAGAGAGAGGAGTCTAGACTAGTCAGATAAGTTGAATTTTTTTTCGACACTTCGCTTCTTTTAGCTTTGTATGATTCGATTCATTGCATTAACACACAACAACAGCGCAGTTGATTAGACAACGCACACTGCTCTGCGCTCTCCCCACACGCTGCTTGCCAGCAATGCAAATGTAAATGCAATTGCAACAGACAATATGCAAATTAGTTAAACCTATGTATGCGCTTCAGTGCAGCTGTGAGCGTACGAAATGCTAAATTGTGGGTATAAACTACCTTAGCACACATTCCATATCCTGCCAGCTACTAGCAATAGACATAAGTACTGCCACTCCACAACATTTGCAATTTGAGTTGCTTGGCAGCGCGCTTTAAATTGCAAGCGATTTGTCTGTCTTCAATGGGAGCTAAGCCTTGGGTGCAGCTATCAAACAAATGAGTAGAGTTAACTTTAATAAGTAGCCAATGTTCTGGAAATGTTTACACCTACACGCAGGGAATGCATATGTGTATGTGAGCTTTTACAGTAAGCCAGCTAAGGCGATTAACGACAAACAGAAGTTAGTCTGAAAGTTTACTAATGATTATTGATTATCATTATTTATTTTCGTCAAATGCATATATTATTTTATGAATTGTTAGCTTTATACATAATTTACTGTTGTTTTACCTGCATAAATAATTACCTTAAATGCAATCATATTTTTAATTAGCCAATACAATATTGAATTAAAGTCAGTTTGAGAAAATAAACAGTTGCTAAGTTAGCAAGCATATAATTCCAACAGAATCATACAGCCTGACTTCCACATATACGCTGCTGCTCCACGCCGCTCCCGTTTTTTTCCTTTTCTCAGACGCCACCGCCAAAATATGAAAAAATCGGCGCTCATCGTCCTACATTTTATTAAATTATTATTTTATATATTACATTTTATTAATTTATTATTTTTGTTTTATTATTTAATTATTTACTTCGTCACATTATAAATTACCAATACCTACGCGATAAGCCCAAAAAAAAAAACTTATATCAGAGGAAGCAGGAGAACAGCAAGACTTCCCTCTACTAATGTACAAGGATCATTATGTTGGGAAATGGTAAACATTTTACTACACCAGTATTGACTAAAGAAGGCATCAAACTTCAATTTATCCCGCCGGCAAGCCCCATATAGGCACAATATGGTAGAATGAACTACTGAAGGAAAAGCTCGGAGGAGTTAAGCTTACAATTAGCCAGAAATGTCACAATTGCGTATACAGAAATTACTTCCGAAATGAACCTCTCTCCACTTCAGTAACCCGGAGATACGCTTCTATATATTTAAAATTATAGAAGTAATTTAAATTAAGTAGTATTTGTATATAACACTCAGACTGGCAAAAATCCTCTAGTTGAACCCTCCACGAGGATGCCGGCTGGGCAATGGACAGTACATTGTCCCGGGATTATACTGCTCGCCTATGGCAATGCAGTGAGAAAATGCGGAGGCACCGCCATCTGAGGTGCAGACTCTGGTGGACCACTGCAGCAGCAGAAATCTGCCAAACAGCAGGGGTCAGTACCTACTCAACTGGAGGGCTGGAAAGTCTCCTTGAAGTCAACAATGTCGGATCATAGAATTTTCTATTCGACATTAAGGAGGGCGTAGCCTTCAATAACAAAATAAGAAACCCGAGAAGGACTGATTCTGGCTTTTCAGTCAATTGTCGACTAAAATTCTAGAACAGGTTTAAACAGTGAGTTAGAAACTCTAACAAGCAATATAAATGAGATATACTGCTATACTGCCAAGCTCACAATTTATAACAAAGAAATAAGGAAGAGCAACCGGCAACTTCCAGCCGTATAAAGCTCCAGGGGTAGTATAGCACACCATACCAAGGGCCTGGGGAGTTGCCAGTGTTATCTTCCTCCCAAAGGGAAAAAATACTTTCGGACGATAAGTCTGACCTCCTTCCTACTGAAAACGCTAGAAAAAGTAGTGGATAATTACATAAGACACACGTACTTAGGGGATTATCCACTACATAAAAACCAGCACGCAAATAGGGTAGGCAGATCAAAAGAGTCAGCGCTAGTAAAGCTCACGAGCTCACTCAAAAGTTCAGTGAAGGCAAAGGGGGTTGCCTTCGGCGCCTTCATTGACATATAGGGTGCTTTTGACAATAGAGCACACGACGTTGTAGACCAAACATTAGAATCCAAGGGAGTGGGCCAGTAGGGGAGGAAGCGAGCGCATCCAATCTCTTGGCACAATATCCTCAGGACGAATCAGTAACAAGATACAATTTCGCCAAGCTCTTCAAAACTGAGATCAATCATAAGACAGAGTGGAGAGGCCTATCCAGCACCAATAATGTGAAAACAAATGCCATTAGGTGGTACACGGATGGGTCACTCACAGAAAAAGGGGCGGACCCAGGTTTAAGGACCATGAGTCATTACAAAAAATTGCAAGCATCTTCCAAGCGGAAATACACGCAAGGAGCCGGGCATTTTATTTGCGGATACGACAAGAAATCTACCGCTGATTGTCTGAGTCTGATTAAAAAGTCGCTTTGGATAATCACAGGTTTCCTAATGGGTCATTGTAGACTGCGTTAAAACTCAGGGGGAGAAGCAGGCAATTATGTGGCACTTTTTTAAGCACAATGGTGGCCACACCAGAAAATCATGTGTGTGAGGACCCCATTACGCGCAAATGCACAGACTTCTGGTGAAAAAAAAATACGGCACACGTGACACAAACAAAAAAAATTTGTCTTTGGGTGCGGCGCACAAGTCAAGCTCGACCAAACACACGCGCAGGAATGAGATTCCGAGGAAAAGGTCTCGGCTTGTGTTTTTATGCCCGACCACACCGATGCAAAGGCAAAGGAAATTGTCCCGCTGAGTTTCGATCGGGCTAGATGATAATGCATAAGCGAGCACCAACCAATATCGCTTGCTTCATCCGTCTCTGTCTGCATTTGCCAGCGACGGCGATCGCGGACAGCACGGTAGCCGAAACAGAAGCACTTCAGAAATATTTTGACCCTTTCTTGTGTTCTTTTCTTCGGGAAATTTTGATGCCTGCGCACAAAAATGCTGCTCAGCGTATTTTTCTCAACGCCCAAGTAATTTTGCATTGTGGGCTGGATCACAATTTCGCTTGTGCTGTGCGCCACACAAGTACTTACCACTTCTGGCTTGTACGCGTTTTGGTTTTTCGTGGTGCGTGCACTTTTTTGCCGATTCTCTGGCTCAAAACATATACCATCAACTTAAAATTTTGTGGACGATGCATTATTCAGAATCTGCCTGGAGAACGATGAAACTCCAGAGCACCTACTGGAGGACTGTCCAGCGCTCTGCAGAGTAAGACCCACACCCTAGACACTAGTAAGAAAAGGAACTTGAAAGCAGGACAAATTTTGGCATTTCTGCACAAAATATGACTGAAAAGGACCTTATCTACTTATCTACCAGAGGGAGGCACAATAGATCTTTTAGGTCGCAGCGCACATTTATTCCAATCAACAATAATAATACATATAGCACTCATTCATGCTCAGACTCAATACTTGTTGCAAGAATTGGGAGAAACCCAAAAAACACAATACAAGAGTGTTAGTATATAACAGAGTTTTAAAAAATTAAATTTTTTTAAATTTATTAAATAGCTACAAGTGTTTTGAATTTAATTGTAGCTATATTTGTAATATCATTTGTTCAAGGATTAATTCAGATTTGCACAATGGAAATATAAAGTGCCAAAAGTTTTAATAAAATATTTATGAGGTTTGTGAATTGAATTTGGATCTTGGTTGAGCTAATTTGCTCAACTTTAAAAATTGGTGACTTGCGGCGTGTCTAACGCGGCGTATGCGTAACACAGCTGACAGTTGTATGAGAGACATATAAGTGCATAAAAGTGCAATAAATGGCATTTGGAAATATTTTTGACCTTTGGACGCCCACCAGTAAGCGGTGACGTTGATGCTAACGTTAACGTTGACGTTGGCGTCACATTGCATTATCGTAAAAGTACACAGCGTAATTTTTTTGCAGCCGCCTGCTTGCTGCTGATGCTGTCAAATGTAAAACAAACAACAACAGACAGCTTAACCAGCGGCAATAGCGAGTTCCACTGCCACGCACGTCTCTTACACATCAGCTAGCTATGTTTGCCGTGCTGTAACTATGGCGTGCGGCGTGCGCTTAGCTTACACCCCAACAATAAAATCGAAACTTTTGCATTGTGCATGAAATTTGGCATTGTTGTTGTTGATATTGTTGCTGGCGTTATGCAAAGGCAAAACTTTTTCACAGAGCGCATAAAATTTTATTTGTTGCTACTTTTGGGCTTGCGCTTGATTTGGCAGCTCACACATATACATGCATACATACATACATATACATATGCATGCAGTTATGCACAACAGAATTCATACACATGTAAAGTGTATGGGCGGCAATCTTGTTATTGCCGCCCTCCCACACCTCAATCGACAGGCAGCAGGCAGCAGCCAGCAGGCGTTCACTGATATTTGGCATATTTTGCGCACATCAATATCGCGTACTAGTTGGCAACAGCGTCCGCAGTGGCTTTCAAACCAACCCACTACACAAAGACCAAGCCGAGCCAAACTGAGGCTGAATCCCAAGTTGTTATGGCCATGGCTCGCGGGCGCATTGCCTGCGCGCTTCGTGGTGTGGTGAGGTTATAGCTCTGACAGTGCACAGAGTCGAAGGATGATGTTGGACTGGGCGCAGCTGTGTGTGCGTGTGCCTTGGTTGCATATTTCGTATTTCATTCTTCAACTATCTGAGTTTTGGTTTGCGGCATTTAAGCAAATATTTTCAAATGCAGACATCCCGGTATATATGTGTGTATACCATATGTACTAGTTCGCATCCTCGATAAAACTTGTCTTTATCGCAATTATGTTGAGTAGTATGTAATAGCTAGTGGGTGTGTAAAGCGCGTGACTTTGGTCTAGTTAGCCAACTGTCTAACCAACTAAGTACATATACAAACGCATACGCCTTAATGGGTGAGAAGCAATTTGTAGTTACTAAATTGTTAAAATTTAATAAAAAAAATATACATGGAGCCTTACGCGTGAAACATGCTTAGCAACAGAATGCATTAAGTAATCGTCAGTATATGATCGATAGTCTACACTTGTCATAGTGCCTGTTTGCGCGATTGTTAATTGTCAATTGTTAATGAAGAGAAATGAATCGATTTCTTCAAAGAGGTATAATCAGTGCGTAAATGTGTTTAATTCAACCACATCGATTTGGAGAAAATACACTGAAGCAAATTAAGCAAAATTACTTACTTTTTATTTTCGATTTCATATATATGTTTATTTTACGCTAATCAACGAATTTTTTTTTTTTTTTTTTGATTAAAACTTGCTGCACATTTGACAGTTGAATTTCTGGGATTTCCAGAGCCATTAAATATAGTATTACAATCTGCGATAACTCTAAACATTATTCTAACGTTTCTTCTAAACTGTTTTAGGATTGCACGTTCCTAGAATTTCTTACCGCTGGTTGGTTAGGTCGTTACGACGCCGCAGACGGGAGCGGGCTGCACAGCCTTGTTTAGCCACACTCGTGCTTCGATGAGCGTGTCTATTGGATGCGCAAAGGGCGAAAGCATATTGCTCGTTGTTGAGTCATTCTTACCTCTGCGTGTTGTCTCAATATGCTATTAACATCTCCTGCACTGCTGCTTTTCGCTTCCTCGATAAGTCGTACCCACCTAGAGTGCCCCGGTGAATCAGTCCTTAAGTGATTTTTGATCTGGACTTCGCCCTGGACGCCAACTATCAACTTGTTGCCTGATTGCCATAGCGTTTCCCCAATAGTTGGGAGCCATAGGTCCAGATGGGTTGATGGGTTTAAGTACGGAATGGTAAAGCAGGACCTTATATTTAAGGCTGAGAGACGACCGAGCGTTGATAAAGCCAGTCTGGGAGTGCTTATTGGCTCTTTTAGTTTTTAGTTGCGTTGTCTTGGCTTCGATGTGCCCTACGCCATGATGGAGTCTTCTGTCGAGGTGGGTACTCCAAGATACCGGTCATTTTCGTTTTGCTTGGCGGAAGCTTGCTTGAACTATTGTTTAGTGTTGAGGGCGAGCCTTGGACAATTTGCCTGTTTAGGGGTAAACGTAACATGTTTGCTTTTTTGTTCGTTTACTTTTATTCGCCAATCAACGAATTTAATGGTTGTAAAACGTAGGGACTGGGCAGTAGTAACAAACATAATATGGAAAAATAACAGCAACGATACATAACAAATTTTTGATAAACGATGGAGATGTAATATCAAACAAAAAAAAAATGATTAAATGAATTACTGGACTAGAACTCGCGTTCTTTGCCTCCCACTTCCTTCATAGGACTCCTGGATGGGGTCTTTTTAGATTTCGTCTAGTCATTGGGTTTGCTAATGATGTCGCTAGGTGGTTTTATTTACTAATATTTACTCTCAATTTACGTATTATATTGTAAATGTTATTTTAATTTTGTGCTGTTCATTTTAATGTTTTGCTTAAATTAAATACTCTGCTTAAATTAGATGTACTTAAAATTGAAAATGTTTGAAGCAGAGCAATTAATTTGCCTTATGCTCTTAAGATATTTAGATTGAGCATACGTAACTTTTAATGAATGAATTATTAAAGTCTTCAGCTTAGCTTAAACTTTGCTGCAACTTTTGGAGTCCGTATGAATTGTGACAGATAATGCCAGCTCAATGCTGAAAGCATGTGAAATATTGAAAATACGAAATCTCATATTTTAAATCTAGTGGTACAGGATGGGTTAAAATTCGAAAAAGACGATTCTTTAAATAATAATTAATAATTTGGTGCAAGGAACGCCAACAAGGTGGAGCAGTTTCTACATTTTGATTGAGCGTAAATAAATAAATTAAGCCTATCCTAAAGTTTTTTCAACAAACAAATGCGGATATGGAATAAAATATCTGGCTTTTCCAAAAAAACAATTGGGTTCAACGAACATCTCTCTAATATACACAATTTGTCATGCGCAGCAAAAACCCCACGCACGGCTATTCACAAACACTATACACTCAAAACAGAGCTACACAAGCAGTCACAGACTAGAATTTTCTTATAGACGTCAGCAGCGCAACAACGCTGTCATAAATTATGTATATAATTCCATTAAAGTATATATAAGGTCATCGTAAAATATTGTGAGCGCGTTATTAATTTTTATTTGCATTTTTGACGGAAGAAAGTATTAGTAGCGGGATAGAAATTAAATAATAAATAGTAGATTATTTCTCGGTATATGAGCACCTAACAAATCAAATTTGGTCTGCTTCTAAGCTCTTTATAGTCTCTGACATCTGTCTGAGTTAATCAGTTAACATCCTTGACACAGTTTTGTTTTTCTACAATCAATAATTATATAATTTAGCTGAGGTTCATGCCCACGCCCTTCTTCTCCCTGTTATAAACATTTATTAAAGTTTATTCCAAATGGATAAATTTCATTTATTGATCCCTTTTTCTTTCATTTTTTATATATAGAATGGCCAGGTAGATTCTCTACCATGCCATATGTAGCAACTCTGCTACCCGCGAGTAATTGAAACATCTGTTCGTGCCTTATATACAAACTTTACCCAGAATGCACAGTCGATTTTCCTCAAGCCCACGATCATAACAGCAACTAAAGAACACAAGAACTGAGAGATGAGAATCTCGATAGTCTAAGTAAGGGAAATTCGCGCCTTTTGATATAAACACTCTGTGAACTCGAGTGATGAAAAAGGTTATAATAAGCTCCTAGAGAATGCATAGATAACGAATAAAATGATTATTCCTATACCATGTATCAATCAATATTTCCATTTACAAATGTATTTGTCACATGGCCCCACTTTAACCAAAAAGTATACATCTACATATACACGGGGACAAAGATACAACAAAAATGAAATGATTACATAAAAAAACTGTAAAATATAATATAACTTATACATTATATATTATTACCAATAGTCATCAAACAATAAAAATTAACACAAATACCAAAAGCTTAAGCAAAGGAGAATTTTCAATTGTTAATATAAGAAATTAATCATTAACACTACTGCTGAGAAAGTATATGTATATATACATTATGGGATCCTGTTACAATATGTGAACAACTTTTGGGTACCCAGATGCCAAATATGTAATTTAGATGGAATAGCTGATCCGTAAACTATGGGGATGGAGAACACTTAGAAATGAATATTGGGTATAAATTTGTTGTATGGATACTCATATGTTTTAGGATAAAATGGCTTTGCTATAAACTGTTAATTTCCCCTTTTACGACAACAGAATTGACAACAGAATTCAAACGAACTCATACGAGTAGGTTACCTGACTATATTCGGATTCATTTATTTTGCTTACTATAAACTGTTAAACAATAATGCCTCCAGGAAGCGGTCGAACTCATACGAGTTGGCAAAGCAATATTCGAACTTATTTAGTTTACATTCTGTTCTGTTCAGTTGCATACTTGAGGGATGAATTCGTCAAGCAGAAGGGGAAATTGCTTCAAGCGTGTGAGAAGCGGCGAAAGTTCGATGTAACATGTTGCATCTTATTGACTGCAAGCATATATATATACCTATTATATATATATATATATATATGTAAGATATTTGTAATGACGAAATATTGTGTTCAGGAAAATATATTATAAAATATAACTGGTCTGCTGTAAAAATTTATTTTATACGTTCAAGCTACAGGGAGAAATCGAACTGCAACATGTTTGATATGAACAAATTATGTATATGAAATTTTGCTGGAATCGAGAATTAAATTCCATATTTGCTTAATACTCTGATGTTATTTGCAATAATACTTTTGCACCATATACAATATAGGTTTGCAAAAATATCAAACTTGAAAGCTGAAAATGTTATTTGCTTTTGTACAAATGTGTGAGATGTGAGAAGTACCACGTGGTGGTGGTGCCGTTGAATCCGACCTTTTATCGGAATTAATTTGTTGCTTTTTGTTGCTTTTCTAATATTGAGTTTATTGCAGTTAGAGTGACTGTGTGTCAAATTTCCTTCTATATAACATGCTCATATATTCCACCTCTATCGGATGTTTCAATTTATAATTAACATTTTAATATTCAATTAATATCCTCTAAGCTCTCTGATAGAGATTATATATGTTTATTGAGAGATTTTAATTTATCAGATGTATTTGGTTGTTATACTAGCTCTCATGAGTTTGTAAATAGCATACTTTTTGTATCAGATCCGTCAGCTAGCACTGTTAGCACCTTTCACTCAACATTGAAACTGCTTATAGAGCTGCCTGGTCTAGAGCAAACTGTACACAGTACAGTAGCATCTGAGCCTCTTTGTTTTAGAAAAGCCGACTTTAATAAATTAAATAACTTTATTATAAATCAAGACTGGTCTTAATTTTTTTTTTTTTGCCAATATTAACTTAGAAATTACTTTATTTATTTTTTATGACACCTTTAATCATTTTTTTGAACAATGCGATCCTCGAAGGCAGCCTAGTAGCTCTAAAAAACCTCGATGGTTTACCCGAGAGTTAACTGGTTTAAAGAATTTAAAATCGCGAGACATTAAAAAATAAAAGTGTACAGGGAACAAAAATTAATTTTAAAAATTTTTTGTAATCATTTTCTTTTATCGCCGATTATTCATAGTTGACATTAAATAAATAAATAATAAATAAAAATAAATACAATTCTAAATAAATACTTTTCCATACGTTTGGCTTGTGGTGAGTATTAGAGCGCGTCATTCAATTATAAAATATATATTTAATTAAATATCTACATGTCAACAAACCGGATTGAGACCAAATTTGCATTTTTGAGTCATCAAATATCTTCTATCTTATACCAGATAAATTTATTATCCAATCAGCAGCTTATGCTTATACATAATACGATTTATTTATTATATATATAAAAAAAACACCCACACACACACAGTCACAGATGTAGAGAACTGCACCCAAAGGTGTGCTACAAATTATAATATCGTCAGCACACACAAACACAGATGTGTGTATAGAAATTGAATTTGACAACAAGAGAATGTTATTGTGGTGCGTTGAACGGTTAGGTTGGGGATTGCATGTGTGTAGTGCATTGTGCCGACATTAGCATCGACCAAAATTGGCAATTCAATTGTGCAACATAATTGGAATATTAAATGTTTACAAAATGCAATATACAAATGCATGTGCAATGCAGCGTTGCAAGGACACCAACAATTTGCACTTAAATGAATGGACATGGGCATAAATCAAACAATCATCCCCCAAAACCCACACCCAAACCTACAACGCTGCCCTCGAGCTGCTTGCTTGCCGTGTGCAGTTGGATGAACGGTTTCAATGATTTGCATTTGAAACAATGACAGCACTCTCTGATAGCATAAACAGCTGACAAGCTCCTGACCTAGTCACTGTTTGATTAACCAAAGTCCCCTTCCCAGTGTATCATACGGTGTGAATTAGGTGAGTCCCCATTGAGCATAGAGCATACAGCATTATGTTAAATTATGCCAATTTATTTTGGAACTAAACATTTGATTGTTGTTATTTTGATTGCTATAGGGTCTGCACCATTAAGTTATTTATACGACTATTATTCAGCAAAGTTAATTTGTCAACAATGTTTGCTCAGGTCACGTCAAGTTAATGCTAGTATTTAAGCCATTTACAAAAATAATAACAGCTTGTAGTATTGTTATAAATTTGAACACTTTAATATGCTGCTGTGGAAGTTGGCCAAAAATATATTTGTGCTGAAAATGGCATAAGCGCCACAATAAAATATACATGCTATAATGAACAGGCCATGCCCCATGGTTACGCCCACTCTTTGGCCACATGTGCAACTGACAAAAGCACAACAGCAACAAACACACCGAAGCTGAAAATCGGCTAAACTGGACGAGAAAATAAAAAAACAAAGGAACAGAATTTCAGAGCCAAGAAAGAGCTTCAGAAGCGCCTCGAACCAAATTGTTTGCACTGCCAACGTAAATAAAACGAGAAATATAAAAATGTTGGGACGCTTTGCTTAAGTTTGTTTATATTTTATATTTTTTAATTTTATTTTTATTTTTATTCCTTGTTGTTCTCTCTTATAGTTGTTGCATTTGTTTTTGTTTTTATTGTTGTTTTTGTATTTTTAGTTTTAGTTTTTGGCCCAGGAGCGTTTTCAAGTGCGGATATTTTATGAATTTTATACGCTGCTTGACCTGCCATCGCCATGGCTCCCTCTCTACCAGTATTAGCCTGCCCATCAGCAGTCTCAGTCTCTGCTGGGCACCACCCCTCGCCGCTGTTCGTTGCGCCTAGCTTTTTGGCCAAATGCTGCCATCGCTCCACTTACTCTTATTGTGTTTGTTTTGGGCTTCCGTTTTGGGCGCTGGCATCTTGTCGCATCTCTTGTTGCTCCAGTTGGTATCGCTTCACTTATTTTCTGGCCATTGTGTGGCTTGTTTACGCAGTGGGCGTAGGCACAGCCGCCCTAACTGCCCTCACAGCCCAATTTGCCACTGCGGGCCGACTCCCAGCCCCAAGTTAGTGACACTCAATTTAAATTTATGCCGGTTTATAATCATTGCCTGCCTGTCATAAAGCTGTGAAGTTTTTTACTCCCTCCTCCCAATGTTCTCGGCTCAGCCGTCGGTCTGTTTGCTTGCTAAAAGTGGGACCTGAGCTTCAGCTACTATTGCGACTGCGCCCCCATCCAAATTGTGTGAGCTCTGCAGCAGTTTACAGTTTTAAAATACTCAATTAAATGATTATACGGCTTTGAACTGAAGCAACCGCTCTCCATTGATGAGCATGAGCATTAGCCACTGTGTTTGTGATCGATACAGAGTTTTGAATAAGCAATGGACTAAATTGAAAGTAAGCCTGAGATATTTAGGCGTGAGCGACTAAATGTTAATTATTAACTAATCATGTCTGCATTGTTGCTGCATTAATTCTCATTACTCACTCTTAATTACATTACAGAGAGCCACTTAAGTAAATTTTCGTTTTAAATCAATGCCACAATGCGCACACAGGCACGTATGCATGTGTGTAATAGTATGTATGTGTATATACTTATTTACATGATTTGGCGAGACGCACGCCCATCAACTCACCCAGCCATGAATTGCGGCCAGTTGGCCACTCAGCGTTTAATGAGCAACAAATGTAATTTATTTATGGCGGCCACAGTCGCTGCCTTCGCCTCAGTTTCATTTACGGCATTCAGCCCACAAAGTGCTTCAAGTTTTCAGCACAATTACCATAAGCACACTCTCACGCATACTCACACACACACACACACACACAACACACACACACACACACACACACACACACATGCATTCGAAAGGAGTGTGGTATAGAGCGTGAGGTAGTCCAAAGATAGATGGACTGAGATAGATTGTGAAGAGAAATGCTCTGTAAATCGCTGGCCACTTTTAGCTGCTGTTTTCTCGATTGCGTTGACTTCTCTTTTGTTGTATATACATACATATGTGTGTGGCGCACAAAGTGTTGATATTTATGGATCATTTGCATATGTGTGCCAATGCTGAAGGGCAAAGCTGCACGCCTGCTGCTCCGGTATGGGCAGCGTTTTGTTTGGCAACAACACAATGGTAAAGCAAAGGCAAAAAAAAAATGGAAACTGGCGAGACAGTAAAGCATTTGCTGCCACTTCCGCAAACACACACACACATACATACATATATGGTATACATACATGCACACTTAGCAGAGGCCGAAAGAGATGGAGTATGTTGTATGCTATGAAACTATGGAGCTGCTTTTGAAAGTTGTCCAGTTGCGGTAAACATAAATTCTCGTTGACACGTTAATATTGTTCCCTTTTGGTTTTCTGTGAGCTGCTTGCCATGCCACAGACCCCTCTCTTGTCCCCACCGCACACATTACAGCTGCTATTGCTGCTGCTGCTGGTGCTGCTGCTGCAGTGTATGCAAGCAACTACCGCTGCTCTTTTGCTGAAAATGTCCAACAAAAGCTTAAAAACATTTAAAAGGGATTTATAGACGTTTGGGGAATATGCTAGCAGCGCCACCTAGCCATCCAGTATAAGTACGAGTTGTAGAGTAGCTGAGATCAGAGGAGGAACTAGAGCAAAAGCAGCAGCAGCAGCAGCAGCAATAGTAGCCGTAGCCGTTGCCCCAGCCACGTACATAGCAGCAGCCACAAAAGTCATTAAGCCAGACAAACAGACACAGAAACCGAGAAACCGAGACCGTCCAGTGGCCGAAAAACAATAACAATTTTCAAGCTCAAATCTAATTCATGATTTCATTACCAGGGCGCGCCATTTGTGAGAATTTGGCATTGCCAGAAAATCATTTCCTGTTTAGCACTCAATGCTGACTAAGCTGCTCAAGTTTGCATCAAGTCCAAGCACACCCCTTGACCCGAGTATCAGTAATTGTCTTTGGGCCTTTTTTACGGCACAAAGATAACAACCGAAAGTGTCACACTATCGATGAAATGAAAAGCCATTAAAGGAAATTACCCAACTTGACTTTGAGTTTCAATGGCGCATTAAAGAAGACAGAGTGTGACACACAACAATGCCCAAACGGTGTTGCTTGGGTGCTCAAGGTACTTACTAATCACTTAAAGGCGTTCCTCATACGCCGTGTGATACTATTAACTTTTATTAAAATTAAGCCAAATACTGAGCATTTTCTGGTAAATAAAACAATTGTCTTGTCTTCTTTGTTGACTAGTAAGTCCAGTTATTGTTTTATTTTGGAGGCTTAAATGAAAAAACTGGATGTAAACATTAAGCGTTAACTTAGTTACTTAGCTTTATAGAAATGAAAACGGTATGAAGTTTAAGTTGTATGCAACTTAGTGTAGGAGGCCCCATTAAAGTATATATATTCTTTGAGTCGCTCGACGAGCTGAGTCGATAAAGCCATGTCCGTCTGTCCGTCGGTCCGTCTGTATGAGCGTGTTTCTCAGTAACTCTAAGAGCTAGAGCAACCAAACTTGGTATGTAGGTGCTCCTATATCCAGGACACTAGGCGTCTTTATTTTTATTTTTTTATTTCCCTCCTCCCCCGCAATCGAAAAAAAACGATTACAAGCAGTACAAAAAATCTTTAAAAATCTTAAAAATGATGCGGATAAATAACTTAGGAATAATTTTCATTTCAATTTTCAATATTGACAGCGGGTGCACGTGCTGACGCTACAGCGAAAACGAGCTGTGACTCGTTAGCTGTTTTCTGTGTATGTGGTTGTGAGTGCATGCATGTGTTTGCTGCGATGCTCGTCAAAGTGTATTTAAAAGTTGGTGGCGCCCAACTTTAATTTGTCCACTTGTTAAGAAAAAAAAGTAAACATGAACCATGAAAAAATAAATATTTCTTGTGAAATAAATTAATTTAAATTATTATTGTTTGATTTAAAAAAAAAAAAAAAAAAAAAATAAAAATTATTATATATATTATTAAATTAGAAGTTAAACATATGAAGTAATTTAAAATTTTTATTATGAAAGTTGTAAGTAAAAATTTGTATTATAAAAATCAAAAAAATGCCCGGTTTTTATAGTAAAGGTTGAAAATAGAAATTATTTTTAAGTTTTGATATAGTTTGTATATCCGAGAAATCTGAAATGAAGGTTGAAAAGAGTTAAGTTCACCTTGACTCTTTAATCTAAGTGTGCCTTTGAAATAAAATGAATCAAGTGTTTTTGCTATGTGTTTCTCTGGAGCTAATAGCGTGTGCCATTTGCTTTGGAATACACATAGCTGGTTCCTCGTACTTGTCGGAGCCACTGCCGCACAATGTGATCTTTTGCGGGACCTTTGGTGGCTATATGTTGGTTTCGATTGTACGTATATATCGTTTAGTATCGGGCTATCGTACTTTGCTCTATCCGGAGCAGTTTATAAATGTGGTAGGTATGCTAATGCACTTCACGTGTGCTATATGTTCGCTCTATTATGCCGAGACGGACTTTCATTTGATATTCATGGGTCCACAACAGGAGCTGAGTCACATATTTTTTAGCTACTGCAAGATGCAGAGCGTGGCGAGCCTTGTAGCTGGTGCCACATATATGTTGCATGGCACACTTATATTGGATTTTATACTCATGACGCCACGCGATGAAGACAAAAGGCCCGTGGTAATTGTTGAGGAAGTAGAGGAGCTGGAGGACTCAATGAGCACAATGAATGCGGATTATCGCGATCACATCGCCCGCACCTCACCCCGGGTTTACTTCATAAGCAGACGCATCGATCACTGGTTTTGTGTACGCTTTAAATTCTTTCGCCAGCTGGCGCGAGGCCAGTGGCTAGCTACCAACGAGGACGTAAAAGAGCTAAGCGAAACTTTAGTCTCGGAGAAGTCCTTTAATCTTACTGCGGATAGCTCTACGCATGAAGAGCAATTAGTGCGGATTACTCAGATTCTCAATATCGAACAGGAGGAGACAATTTCCGTAGCTAGTGCCAAATCAGACGATGAAGGGACAGAGAAAGAGCCGCCGGCTATGAGCGAGAAGCCTTCGGAATCCGAGTTCAGACATTAAGCACATAATTTGTTGTTGGTTGAGTTTTAAATTGCTGAATGCATGTGGCTTGATTGGTCCACAGTTGAAACTAAAGTTATATTTGCTTATGCGATATGCATGGCTCAAATTGCAGTCACTTGCTCTCGTATTTGTATCCATTTTATGCATTTGACTGGCTAAATTACCAACTTGTCATGGAACTCCAGGCTTCAAAATTAGAAAAGCACTAGCATTTAAGCCAACTCTGAAATGCAAATGGAAATGCTCAAAGAAATATATGCACTCACGCAAACAAATATATGAAATTTATATTTGTGTATACATATATTTGTTGCATGAATTTTATATTGTGTATGTCTGCAAGTCAGGCCACAAAACGCTGTGATGACTGCATAAAATATTAAAAAATCTAATTTCCAAGTTGTCTCTTCTTCTGCTGGCACAGCTGGCACGCCCCCTCGAGCTTCTGCTTTGGCCAACTGGTGCCCCAGTAATTTGTATAAGCTTTTTAAAAAGCGCCAAATGCAAAAATCGCTGTCTGAATGTCCTTCTGTCAGTTCCCTCTGTCCCATTGTCCCTCTGTCCGTCCTCCATCTGTCTGTCTGTCAGTTAGTCGAAATCTCTCTGCAGCGCTGACAGGCGCTCTGACAAAATGAAATAAAAGTATGCATGTAAAATAAAATGTCAACGAGAACGCCATTTAAGGGGGCGCGTGCTGTAAACTGAGCAAGATTTATGTCAAGAAACCCAAAACAGCAACAGGGCCAGCAACAAAGGCCATTCTAAATGCTGTTTTATAGCTCTAGTCGCCTCTAGCTTCAGCTTCCGCTAAAGCTCAGTACACAGCAGCAGCAGCAAATATAATGCAAATCAAAAATGTAGCAAAGAGAAAAAACCAGCATAAAATGAAGTAAAATAAAATAAAACTCTAGTTGCCTTGGCTACCTGTTAATAACTGGACGAAGGAATTGGACAAGTAGTCTAGAAGGCCAATGACGTCCCAGTTGGCAGCTGACCAGAGATTAAAAAAGATTTCATGCAAATATAAACGTCCTGCTTAACATTACCTCAAGTCTAATCTAAATATATATAATTGTCTTTATGCAAATTAATTGAATGTTAGCTAAATGCTCTAAGACACGTAATGACACAAAAAATGATCTCTATTGCATGTTTAGTTCTGTATACATATTGTGTATATGCATGTATATTTGTATTAAATTTAATAATTGCTAACATATAATCAATTCTTTAATATAAAATAACATAATTATAGTAGTTATATTGCATGGGTACTTCTGTAATAAATGATATGACATGAGTTTCTCATGTCTCAATGATGAGACATGTAAAAATGGTTCCAAATAATTTCTTAAATAATAATACTGGGGCTTTGCATAAGGAACCTCTTAAAGCAATAAACAATTGAGCATTGGAGGTTAATCGCTCTTGTCTGGGCTATTAAGGAAATAATTCCTTTAATTTTAGATTCCGTCTTGGCATTTTCATTGCCACATTTCAAGTGCTAAATCAATATAATAATATTTTTTGAATGATTAAAATAATTTTTTTGTTTTTAATTTATTTATTTATTATATGGTAACTATGGACAGTCGACGGCATTTGAAAAAGGTTACAAAAAATTATTTAAAATAAATAAAACTAAATGTGCTTTTAAAAAAGAAGAGTAAAAAACGTACAATTATATATTGGGAGTGTAAATGCTTAAAAGACTATCGGCGATTTTGTTTGCTTCTCTTTTTTTTAACTTGTAGAATACTAATAATTGCTGAAAATCAACATCCTCCTGTTATTAAAAATAAAAATGTTTCCTATTATGATATTTTGTTCAATTTAAATTAAATCCATTGAGCTAGAAAGATACCCATCGCTTACTTTTGAAGCTGGAGGTAACTAATCTCTAAGTAGGAAAATACGTAAGTGAACATACATTCCCCTATATTTATTTGTCACCTTTAGATGTTATTTTAAAGAGTCAACAATTGATATAAACTGCAAAGATTTTTATACACTTTGACATTTTTATAATAAAGGGTACTATGAAGTTGTGAAAGTGTATGAAACAAGGAGAAGGAGGCGTGCCAGACCCCATATAGTGTATAGATTCGGGATCAGCGAGACATACTGAGTTGATATAGTCATGTCCGTTTGACCGTTCCTCCGTCCTGTGTCTCACCAACTATAAGAGCTAGAGCAGCCTCCCCAAATCAAAAAAAAAAAACATTAACACACCCATTATTTAACGGAAATATCTAAAATAAATAACTAAACCGCTTTGACATGTTCTCGACCGACTCAACTTTCAATATAGACAGCGGGGTGCGCTTGCTGGCGATCATTGAAAGCAGCAGCACGGGAAGGAGCAACACCAGCAGCCTATCAATGAGTGTGTGTATGTGTTTGTGGGTGCAAATGTTTATAAAGTTTGGTTGCGCCCAACTTTATTATGTCCGTTTGCTTTAACGTAGAACATGTTGCATTTGTTAACAATAAGTTATATTGTTCTAATTCATGTGAATAAATAAAATTTCTCAAAATAAAATGATCGAAAATTCAAATGTGTGTAATAATTTTGGGCAATGAAATATTACCAAGGTAAGGTGTGTTTAATCAAAAAACTCTTATTGATATCATGCTATCATGTTTTTTCCTTCGCATTTCAGAATATTGTACATCCGCTTTCAGCTGTTAAGGGCTTATAACAATAAGCTTGACTTTACACTTGCTCCTAAAAGTGCACTAAGGTCACCAAAGATGCTTTGGAGCCATCAAAGGTGCGTTGACTGGGCGAACCATTGATTATCAACAACTTGATGACGCTTTTTTATTTCCCACATATTTCACACTCTGACCACTTGAGTACTCCACTTTGTTCACTCCATCCACATGCGGATTCTCACTCTTTGCCTGCCGTTCAGTTATCGCAGTTCATCCTTTGTGTGCCAAATGGCACTCGGCAAAAGTTGTGGCAACCACTTCCGCAGTACGGACTCTTAGCCAGCCCTTCACCGACTCAATTGCAGCTTTTGTCTGTTGCTATTGTTGCCAAATATTTGTATGTATTTGTGTGTTTGACTTATTTTAATTGAATTGCAATAAAAACGTGCGGCGTATTACTATAGACTAGCAGCAAGTCGATGGCATTAACTTGGCTAGTAAATTTTTATAGATCGTTCGCAGGCACAAAGGTTTTATTGCATTTGCAAATTTGAAATAATTTGAGTGTCTGTGTGTTAGCATATCTCCGAACGCAGTTGCTGAAGCTCTCGAAGCTTTGCAAAAAGTTCTTCATCAAAACGTTTAGAATGTTTTTTCCTGTTGCACACACACACACAAGCACACACATGCATTGCTTTTTATAACCCATATGCTGTCTCCAGTGTCTCTCAGTGCTCTCCACGCATTTAGCTATTGTTCAAGTTTTGGCATAGCTTCCTTCTCTGCCGTCTCCCAACTCATGCCATCCTCTGCTGCCCAACGCCTAACCTACTTTCGGCTTACTCAATGTTGGCTTCTTTTCATTGCTTTTCTTGTTGCTGGCGCTGCTTTTTATTTTCGCTCCACCCGTGTCCCTAATGTCGCTTCATCCCATTCAGTTGCTTTCCTTTTCTTCTTGCTTTTTTCTGACATAAATTTGAAACTTTTCAGTTTTATTGTTGCGGACTCGTTGGCAGTAATGGATTTCAAATAGAGTTACTCATGGGTAAAATGTTTCATACTTTGGGGTATTAGCAAATCCGCAAACTGACGACAAGACGTCTCATATTAATATGTGACTTTGTCGCCGGAGTCGCAAGACTTGCAAATATGCGAAGCCAACTGTCGCTCTTGTGCGCGCTGCCTTTATTTTGTTTTTGCTTTTGTTTTGTTTTGTTTTGCATTCTGCTGTTGCATACTACTGTGTGCACACTAAAAGCCTCAAGTTATTTGTTGCTGCCTTTTTGGTCGGCTAATGCACATTTTATTGAAATAAATTTCGTGCTCACTTCAAGCAGCTGCCCTGATCCCGACAACTGGTTACTGAGCAGTGGGTACTGGTTACTGGTGCACGCGGCACTTGCCTCGTATTTTGTGGCTGCTTTTAGCTGATTTTATGGCCTTAAGAGGCGCCCGCAGCAACGCTGGCGTTGATTTGCTGCGGTCCATTCAGCCCAGGGGCCAGTTTATAGCTTCAACTTGGAGCAAGACCAAACAGCTTAAAGACGCAGCAAACCACTCGCTACCCTCTATCAAACGCCCCAATTGCAAGCGCACTTAAAAATGCAAATGATATTTACGTTTTCTGTTTGCCATTTTGGTTTAAGTGCTAAGTTGGAACTAAGCTAAGCCACCCACCCCAAAAAGTATGCAGCGCCTCTGTTTACTCGCCAACGTTCTTAATTACGAAAATGTTCACAGCTTTTGATGCGCTTTTATCGGCAGAACGGTAAATACACAGATTTTCAAAAACTTGGCGGAACTCTGGCGAAAAATAAATACCTGCAACCGTTGATATTGTGTATTAAGTTTATTGTTATTTAAAAAAAGTATCAAATCAATATTATAACTATAAGAATAGCTTACAAATTTAAAAAATAATTGTAATTTGATATAAAAATTAGGTTCGAAGTGATCTGAAGACATTTAACAATATGTTGTTATTTTTTAATATGTCAAAAAAAGGACTGAGAAAAATATTTGCTGGTGTGCAAAATATTGTGCTATTTCCAATTATGGCCATTCCCACTGATATGATCATTAAACAATGGGCCCATTTATTTCGATTCGTATCCAAAACACAAGCTACAACTGTACGTTGAATCAATTTAAATACCAATAGAGATATTTTACTAAGTGAAACTACTCTATATAAAACTGCATTATTCATCTTTAAAAACAAGAATACTCTGTTCCAATTTAAAGATTATTGCAATATTGTAAATTCAGACCAAATACTATGTGTTCTCTGCTTTTAGCTATCATTATACTTAAACTCGGCAATTTGCACGTTAAGGCTACTAAAATTAATAAATACTTGGGAAAATTTTTAACTTTATTTTAAAAAGAAAGCAAAATTAGTAGTAGAAAGCTTTTACTAGCTATGGCAACCATTGTTGCTGCAAGTCTTGCAGATAACTTGAGAGCAAAAATCCAAGCTGAGAACGCATTCTCTTCTCTTTCTTCCATAAATATGCATGCATGTGAGTATGTGGGACACACTTCCGCGACCAAAGCGCGACGTTAGCGCATTTTAATGGCTTTGTCTTGGCAGGCCGCCTTTGCAGGTGAGCCAAAGGCATTGGGTGTGGAGCCATAGATAGGGTGTGCAGGTAGCGGTAGCTGCTGCATTTCAGTGTCATGCTGGCATTTAATTTCACTCACTGCAAAAATGTTTTATGTCTTGGGCAAACACTTGCCTCGCCTCGTTCGCGCTCAAGTGAATTTTATGCGCTGCACGACATTTTTGCAGCTGCTGCTTTGCATTTTTCTTGCCATTGTTATTGCACTTGCTCTTGTTGTTATTGTAGTTTTCTGGCAAACTTGGTCGAAAGTGAAAGCGGGCAAAAAGTAACAAGTAAAAAAAGCAGCACAGGTGCAAATTTTATGTGAGCATTTCACACCTGCAGCATCACGTGGCAAACACACACACACACATGCACACAAATTCACTCTTAGCAAGAGTGTAGCGTGTGAAAATTCGCTACTTTAAATGTTGGCCAAGAGAGCGGGGTAGAGGTAGGGGAAGGGGTAGGACTGGGATCCAAAGTAGGGCACGGGTAGCCGCCAAAGTGCTGCAAAATCACAACACAAAAGAATTCAATCAGCAGTGCTTAGCTGGGAGCCTGGCACACCAAAGCACACACAAACACAGACGCACAAATGCAAACACACACACTCACACTATTACATATGGCAGTCATTGCAGCTGCGGTTAACAGGCCAAGCGTAATATAAACTTGAGCTCAAAAGCGAGCAAGGGGAGGAACGTACTGAGATGAATGGCCATGTGTATATATTTGTGTGCTCTCGAGTGTGTTTGTATGGCTGTGTGTTTGGTCTATGCGTGGCATTTATTTTTGTATTTTAAGCTTGCGAGCAAAGTAACAACAACAGGAGCAGCAGCAGCAAAATGAACGCCTCTGTTGATGGCAACACTGACAAAGCGCCAAAGCGGAAGTGCACACACACACTCTCACACACACACACACACACACACACACACAGACGGAGCTGTGCACCTGTAGATTTTAGCCACTGCTTAAGCTCGTTGCGGAGGACAGCTTTTAAACTTGCAAGCAAGGTGTCAATGCGTAAATGCCACAAAATCCAACAGCAGTTTCAGTTTCGATATGTTTGTTCAATGCTCATTGCATTTTTGTTGAATGCAGGCATTGCCGATGCAGAAAATAAAATCTCTAGGAAGCCACTTAGCCACAGCAGTGTTGTCACTTCCGGCCGACCGACGAACTTTGGTAATAAATCTGTGTCATTGCACAGATCACCGGATATGCGAGTGTGAATGCGTCTCCCATGCACAAACCTAGAATATTTCATTTTTTTAAGATTGCTTGCTTTTGTTGCTGCTGCCGCCTGACCTCCAACCAATTGGCCAAAGGTATTTATTTAGCCCTAATGAAGCGAGTTCTCGTAACTGATAAGCAAATACAAGCAGTCATGTGAGCGCCAACAGCTGCTCCGTGAAGAGATTGGCCTTCGGGTCATTTGCAGCTAAGAACAAATTATGTCCTTGCGTTGCGTTGTGTTTAAAAAAAACTTGTTTGCTTTCTTTCGCTTAAGTTTTTTTTTTATTCAGTTTGCTTCACGTTTTGTGTGTCAGCTGCTAATTTTGTGATACAAACGAATTGTATGTAATTTCCCAGGAGCGAAATTGACGTAAGCAAACGTAAAAACCGCCAACAGACACAAATGACAATAAGCGTTGTTGTTGTTGTTGTTGTTGTACAGGCGCGGGGGCGGTTGGGAGTGTGGGCGTGTCAAGCGACGGCAACATGGCTTCAATCATTACTCATCATCCATCAACGTTGCAAATTTTCACTTTTTTGGCAAATGTACTGAGAGCAAGACAACAAAAACAACAATGACAAAAATGAAAAGAAATATAAATAAATGAAAATTCCAGGCACTGGCAATTTTTAGTAGCAGCCTTTTTTCTCAGTATTTTATTCTGTGAGTTTTGTTTTGTTTTTGCGCATTTCGGCTTAAATTGAAGAAGCAAAAGGACCTGAGGAGAGCAAGCAGGGATGCAAGGGTATTGGCTGGCTGGAGGGCATTTACTAATTCATGCATGCGAGGCGAACGGAGTATAAATTATCATCATGGAAAACAAGTGCAAAATGTCATTTATCATATTTTTCGGAACAGCGACAGCCAGAGCAACAACAACAAACGAGAATGAACAGCAGCAATCACAGCAGACGCAATTTACACACACACACAAGCTCACTTCTGCATAGATACACATATGTGTTTGCTCTAGTTACACATAAGCTTTTAAAATGTGAGCATCCACTGTAACATTTTAAGCTAATTTCCCAACAAAAAAAAAATAAGTAAAATAAAACTTCGAGTGAAAGTAAAGTAGAAGTCGGGATACTCTGCTAAGTGCGAAACAGCTTAACATCAAGTCAGAGAAGCAGCAGCATATAAAACATGAAAATAAATAAATAATTACATTGTGGGTGGCTTAAGTTTGAGAGTCCTGTGAGCTCTGCAAGTTACCCTAAATAATATGTAACTCTCAAAAAAGCTGCTGTTTCATATGAAGTCTATTTCTTAGCAATCATGTTAATCTCATTTAGCTCATGCTGCATATTTTTTGGAGCGTGCGCTTTTCAGTTTTCTGGCACACACATTAGCCTAATGAAAGCGCATTGGTATTAAAGAGGTTTCACTTCTGTGGAATTTCGTCCGTTCATTGTTTTGGCATGAGCGTTGACAAATTTACAATTGCTTTGCCATTTGTAGGTCGCAGTTAATTTTCATTTGATTTTCTATTGGCCTATTGCTGCCCGTTTTTTCATTCTTTCAAGCTGCTCTTGCTGCTGTCAACTTCATTAACATTTTTATGACGCGCCTTGGTGACCGAGCTATGATCTGAGCCACAAGGTCCCCGGCTGTGCAGGCGTTGTTAACGCCCAGCGATTCTTATGGCTGCTTGCCGCATTCTGAATGTTTTGTTTTTGTCACACGCAGCCTTGATGATTTTTTTTGCGCCATTTTTTTTATTATATATTTGTTTTCAGCTCGCCATTATAGAGATATTTTATCCAGCTGTCAGTGCAAGGTAGAGCGAGAGTGACAGAGAGAAAGAGAGAGAGAGAGAGGGACGCATTGCGGACGGTTGTCTAAACTATGCTAGGCTCGTAAACAATGCCGATAGCGTCCTTCGCCTCCTGTCACCTGAGCCATGACCAAAACAAAGCCATTAAAGTTATTTGTTAGCTATGCAATGCGCGCGCTCTGTTTGTGGCTCGCTCTCGCGCTTACTTGTAATTTACACAATAAATGCTAACAAAGGGCACGCCCAGCGCACACTTGAATGGTAACCCTGCTGCTGTTGCTGTTGCTGCCACTTGAATTCGCAACACTTTAAGCTGTTGCGGCCTGCGGCTTGCAGCTGCCGCTGCCGCCTCTGTCTGCTGTTGGTGGCATGCAAATCTGTAACTCTAAGGCTTGTGTCATTCAGCCAGATGGAAAAGTAACTGATCCATGACTGTAGCTGCTTCCTACACACGACACTATTGTTTGAGTCGCGTGCTGCAGCAACGACGACAACAACAACAAAACAACAACAAAAACAACAGCAACAACCATGGCCATGGCTAGCAAGTTGACTTCGCTTTGTAGTATGTGTGCGTCTGTTTTTTCTTTTGTCAGCTTTGGTTTATTTTCCTCATGGTACGCTGTTAGTTTCTGCTTTGCTTTTAGTATTTGATTTTCATTTTTGTGACTACTTTTTTTAGTATGTCTACTTGCTAAGCGTTTTGGCTGCAATCACGACTTTTCCGCAGCTTTCGAGTGCTGTGTTTTTTTCTTTCTATTTTTGCTGGAAAAGCTGCTCAGTTTTTGCTCTGCTGCTGTTTGCTCAAAGACAGCGAAAATGCATCGTGGCAAGCATGACGATGACAACTGGCAAAATTGAAGAGGGAAATAGAAATGGAAATGGGGATGAGCATGGGTGATTGTCTATTTGCAAGACTTTGATAATGTGAAAGCTGCTGCAGATTGTCGGCAAGTGTCAATTGTTTTGGGCAACTTTGTGTCAACTGAAGCTCTTTAAGCTCGTCTCTTAATTTATAGCATTAAGTTGCTAATTAGCGGCTTACAAAGTCTAACCAGACAACTTTCTACTTGGTATTCCGCTCAATATTCAATTTTACGCTAAACTTTGTCTGCCAATCAATGCGAGCCTCCAGTTAGCTGCATGTGTGTGCCTGCCTGCAACTCTAGCTCTTGCTCTTTACTCTGCTTTGCATGCTCAGGATGCCAATGTATAGCTAACAGTACATGCCCACCCACACCCACGTGCATACAGAGAGTACAAAAAAAAAGAATAGAAGAGAAAATGCCAATAGTTTTTTGTTAGCTGCGGCTGCTTGGCAAAGCATTTTTTAGCACCAAACCCCAAAACATCAAAAAGCGAATTTGCCAGCACGCAAACAGCCAAAAAGCAAAAGCAAAAGCAACAACAGCACAGCAGCCTTGGCTACTATAGTAAGCCACGTCCGCATCCTGGCCAGCATATTGGCCGCGTTGGCATTTGGGTGAAGGTTGCATAAAACATGCCAGTGATAAATTTGTGCATGCCGCGCATAGATTTCCACGCATCACAGACTGGAGACCGGAGAGTCGACCAATAGACCACGTACAACTTAACCGCAAATATGAGTGCTATGTGTGGGCGTGGTTGTGGGCATGGGCGGTGAACTGCCTAGCTGCAGCCTCAACGCTTTGTAGTTGTGGTTGCTTTAAGAGCCGACTAGGCAACAAATTAAAAAAAATAGAAAAAGAAACTAACTAACTAGAGAAAATGTGAAATAGAGAAGCAACGAAGCAGCTTCAGCTGATTAACTTTATGAGCTACGTGCGGCGTTTTAATAGTAAACGGGGCCTTATCGTCCATACGACCCATCCGTCCGTCGTCCCATCATCCGCTGGCAAACTTGGCGTCGCTGCGTCGTCTCAAGTGTAACATTTTGTGTGTATGTGTGCACTTAAAATTTATGCAGCTGCCAGGATGCAGGTCCTGGACGCTGGCTGGCTGGCATATTATTTTTATTTTATTTGCATTAATCACGTCGCCTGCGACGCTATTGAAAAATATATTTGCCTGTTGGGAAATTCTCGTTCGTGCTCGCTCTCAGTCCCTGTCTCTGTCTCTGTCTCGACCTCGCTCGCTACTCTCGCTGGAAAAAATGGCGCACGCTTCAGCAAGGACGGCATAGTCGTCTTGGCAAGTGCATACGCTTCGCTTTGGCTGTGTTAATGTGAAAACGATGGCGCAGGTTTTTGGCTGCCAGCACTAGCAACAAAAGCTGGCGAAAGAATATGCACAGAAAGAATTGCATGAAGCTCACAGAAATACAATATAGCACTGTCAAATGTGCATGAGTGTTTGTGTGCTTGTAGGTAGATGAGCATTGCATTGTAAAGATTTTCTCAGCGCTAGCTGCAAATATTGTAGCAACATTTTTATTGAGGTTTTGTATGTTTGTACAACAACACAGAAGAAGACGTCAAGCGGGGCCAGAATATCTCATCTTATTTTCTTTTACGCCATTTCTCTTTTAGTTATTGTATTGTTATTGTTATTGCTGTTGCTGTTGTTTGTTGTGTTGATATTGAATTGTGTGTTGGCTTTGGCAGTTTCGACATTACCTTGTGTAATTTCAATGGAAAACCCGTGCAATTCAACTTACGCTGCAATGTGTTGAAGTGCAATAGCACAAGACCCAACGCGGCGTATGCGCAATTATATAAAAATTACTTTAAACTTAACTCTGGCATGCGAATCTTTAAGCAGATAGATAATACTCTTAAGTTGGAATGCACTCTGCATTGAAGAAATATATATCTTTGCTCAAAATACAATTTTAAAATGCAGCACTTTTAAGTATTGGAAAATTCTTTCAATTTCTTGTTGTTAATAATGCCATACACTTGTGTTGATAACCAAGCTTACTTAATTATTTACTCAAGTGCCTTAAGCTTGCAATAACCCCCAAGTATTTGTTGTCAACTATTAGGGACTTTAATCTCGATATTCAATATTATATGGTCTTATAGGCTAGCCAAATTTGATATGTGCGAAACAGGCAGAAGGAGACGGCACAGACCCCAGAAAGAATATATATTTTTGATCTGGATGACAAGCTGAGTTGATACGTATGAGTCTCCTAGACAGCAACTAGAACTAGAGGCACAAAATTTAGTAAGCATGTATTTATCTCAATTATGTTAGGTTTCTTTTCAGAATTTTTGTTTGACCACTTCGCTCACAAATCAAAAAAGTTTTTATGGTACAGTTCGTGCAGTCACAGCTTTAAAGATATCAATTTGCATTTTGGTAATAAAATTATTGATAATAAGATTATTATATATCGTTAATATTTTCCCGATCGTATATTAGACACAAAATTTATAATTCTCAACTTGGTTTTATAAGTTTATATTTTTCTAATAGTTTGTTGCTGATGCAACACAATTTCCTGGTACTATTTCTGACGATAGTATTTTATTTAATTTTTTTCATTTTTATTTTAGTTGATTTTTGCTTTATTGATTAAACTGCTGGATTTCGCGACAGAGAAAAGTCTCCTGACATAGATCTAAACGAATAGCGTGGAAATGTCTTGGCTGGGCTCTCCATCTTTCGTGCGGTGTACATAGCTCTTCACATTTTTCTTTTTTCATAAGTGCTGCCCAGCTAATAATCTTAGTCCTTTTTATGGGTTTTCAAAAAATCGTTTAATGCCTTCCTAATTTGATATTTTCTCTTTGATGGCCAGACGTCTGTTATGTGTGGGAAGGTGCATACTTTTTAATTTGTTGAATATTGCAACGTTTTGTTAAAATGCAGCGCCAGGCTTGGCTGTTGTTCTTGTTTGTGTGCTGTGAGTTTTATGAAAATTCAATTGGATTCGTTGTTGTCAACAAAACAATCAAATAAAGCAACCAAAACAAAAAACGAATAGCGAAACGAAATTTTCAACGCACATGCTATCGTTTGTATGTATGTAAACTATTTGGTTAAAATCGTTGCCTCTCACTGTTTGCCATTTCAATTATGTGCAACGCGGCGTATGAACAATGTTGTAATGAAATGGGCACACAGCACAGCACAGTGCAGCACAAGAGCAAGAGCAAGGCAACAATAACAACACGAGCAGAGTCGCACGCATAAATATTGCCAAGCAATGGTCCCAGCCATTGCAGTTACAGTTACAGTTACATTTACAGTTGTTTGCTGTATGCCTCAGTTGAGTTTTTCAGTCTTTGCGAGTTTCACGAATTGGTTTCTGTTATTTAAAAGGGCATTTCTCGTTTAGCCAGCACGCAAAGAGAGGAAGTGGGAGAGTGGGAAATGATGATGTCGTTGAGGAGCTGCATCTGTTTTTGCATAGTGTTAAAAGTTCATGCATATTTATGGAGTCATTCATATTAAAATTGTTGCGCATATAACGCATTTAAAACGCTCGCTCCAGCCCACAAAAGTAATCGTTGCCATTTGGCAGATGTAACATAAATTTTTGGGCCATATGCTTCGCTATTCAATCAATGGCATAATTGGTAATCAAATATAGTCGCTTATGAATTGAACAACACAATCAGAAAGCCTTTGATGAATTGATGAATCTGTTCACTCGATAAGCCAAGATAGGCAACAAATGCTTGCAACTGAAAGCAGCTTGTTTTGAGACTTAAATTTGATAGTTACAAAGTCTATATAGATCCTTAAATAACCATTTTGTACAACCAACATGTACAGTTGGCTTGAGCACATAACTGTATATATAGTATCAGTGGCAGCAGACAAATTAAAAGCTGTTGTTAAATTCATTTGCGGATTCTCTTCCACTGTCTGCCTGCCTGTCGCCCCTCTTTTACTTTGTGGCGCTGCAGCGCTGGTCAGCTTAACTGCATACGTTGCAGCTTCATATGGCTTATTTTGTAAAAGTTGCCTTTGGCAATTTATAAAGTTTAGTACAACTTGGACTCGATTCCCCCACCCCACCAAAGCCTGCTCCTGCAATGGCATTTACCATTAGCAGCTAGTTTTCAATGTGGTTAGCTGGCAAACAAAGCGTTGCACATTTGCGCAGATAAAGTTCTCTTGCATTCAATAGATGGCGTTGGTGTGGCTACCGCAAAATAGTTAAAAATATGTAAAAGTATTTTACTTTGCTATTCTTATTTTAGTCGATTTTTATTTCAGCATTTTATTTTGGAAAAAGTTCTGACGAAATGCACAACAAAAGTTGCCCATAGAAAACTACACACATAGTAAAAGTTAATTGCGTGTACCATGTGTGTGTTTGTGCATTTGTGTGTGTGTGTGTGTGTGTGTGTGTTGAAGTCAAACTTTTTTCCCAGCTAACTTGGCCAAAGAGGGGCTGTTCACTCTGCTCGTAATAATTAAACACACATTTTATGCTGCTAATGAAACATTAGTTGTTTACATTTAATTTGTTATTTAACACTCGAATCACTCCACCAAACTCCAAACAGAGTTGCCCCAACTACACACACACACGTGTGTGCTTTCAGTTTGGCTATTGCAACTGACGCGTTATGCAAAAAAGGGTCACCAGCTGTAACTTACTGACATGCTGCAAACAATAGAGCCCTATAATTTGCCAAAGCTGCAACTTTGTTTCTTCTTTCTTTTTTATTTTTTGGCAATCAATTTTGCTGCATTGCTTAGGGCTTACTTTGCTTTTGATTTGTTGATTTTCTGCAGAGATTTATACAAATACATTTATTCATACATATGCATGCATACGATATATTCATGCGTGTGTGCCAAGCTAGAAGCCCGCTTATATGTATATGCAAAACTCAAGAGATTACAAACAAATCCCTTACACGCCGAGCGCCTAAAGTTTCCAGCTCGTAATTTATTAGCTTTGTGAAAACCAATAAAGAAATTGCCAAAAATGTGGACAACAAAACAAGACAACAAGCTGAATTTGACTTTTGCTACTAAATACAAGATTCGTTGCAAAATTGAAAATCTTATATTTGTTGAATGTTAACATTGATATTTATGATTTATTTTCAGCTACGCATAAACAATTGCACTAGCTCTATCTTTTTTTCTCTCTCTCTCTCTCTCTCTCTCTCTCTCTCACTCTCTATCTCTGTCTCTCTGTGTTTTGCTCTTTAAGTGGATTTTGAGTTTCATTCATTTCTATAGGTTAGGTAAATAACGCCTGTTTCTAAAATCATTTATGGCATATTGTACGCAATCATGCATGAATTTGATTTTTTGAGCTATAATTTAAATGTTTATATTAGATGTGTACATGTATGTGCTTTTGCAATATATCTAAAATAAAAATACAAAACTCGCAGAGTAGAGTCGGACTAAACCGACAGTGCAAGACTCTGCCTATTGTTGAGGCTGTTTGCTGCATCAAACTTGCATAGCTTGTTTAAATATATGACTTACTAAGATCAAGGATTCCAAATAGTCAGACAGACGGATAGATAGATAGCCTATTCAAGAATATTTTTTGCTAAACCCAAGAATAGGTCCGATTAGTTTTCGTTCTAGTTTTTTACTCTTTAATGTATCATACAAGATAAATATCCTTGGGCGATGAGTTCGCTTGGTAATTTGAGGGATTTGTGGAGCGATATAGTATCGCAACAATATACACGTAAAGGTGCCTGCCACGCTGAACTATAAGTCTACTGTTCACTTTTGTGTACAGAGTCTTAACATATATTAATAAATGCTCGTCAAAGTGTAGCCTACAAATTCGGGTTTGCGGTTGCGTTTGCGTTTTTGGCAGGATAGTGGATAGACGGAGCCACATAAATGTTGTTATTCGCCATAAAGGGATCTGCATATTTATTTATTGTAGTTAAAACAAAAATGTTTAATATGTACAAGTGATTTAAAAAAAAAACAAAATAAATATTTGATTACTTCTAATTAAAGTTGGGGCTTGGTTTAAGCCAAATCGGATTAAATTTGTGGTTGTGAGCTGTTTTATCGATTGCAAATTTAAAACACCATTATATTTTAAATACATACATAATGACTGGAGCCTTGCAAGTCAAATCTAGAAAAGTTTTTGAAATCAAGCAGTGCTATAGAAAAGAAATTAGTATTGTTTTTTATCAGCTTATACTTATAAACATCTAAAATATGTTTAACTGCTCTACCCTGGTGGTCATAGCGTCTTTAGTATATTTAGATATTCAGCTTCCTTTGTTATATTTTTTGCTCCCTAGCTGCGCCTATAAAATCTTTATGATAAGCTGTTTCCACAGCATAAATCCAAACGCATTTACTTGGTTAAAAGTTGCACGTTCGTCATTTAGAAAATATGATGGGAGTGTTGGGATGGCTGGGACTTAAGCTGGAGAATTTATACAAATGTTGAGCATGCATATGCAGCAATATAGTAACATTTGATTGCCAATGCGTGACACTGCTCTTGGTCCTGCTGGTGGTGTCAACCGCTAAGCTGGTTGCCCGCTGTGCCAGTTGAGCTGTGTGTCAGTTTGCACGAGTTAGCAAAGAGGAATCCGCTATGATTCGTTGGCCATTACCAGGCTGGCACGCGTATTTCGGCAGCACAGCACCATATATTCCCATATGAAGCTATATCTATGCACAAATCTGTCGCGCAGCAACTGAAATTTTCAAGAAATAAAATATGAGAAGCAATTGGGAGAGGGCACAAGGCATATGGATTGACAAAATAAATAAATATGAAAATTTACGGAAAAAGTTGTTGTTATTTCCCAGTTTTATCTTTACAGTTCACTTAAAGCAGGGTTTTTAGGGGTCTTAGCTCTTTGAACTTTTCCGCCTTTTGCCAGTTTTGCCTACTTTACAATTTATTGAAAAATCGATTTTGGGCATTAAATGTGCCCTATGCTAAATGCAAAAAAAGGGAATCAGCCTGCTTACTGCCTCACAAATCCTGCGGCTTTTCAGCAAATCAACGCAGAACTCACACACAACACACACATACATACATGATACCAACAATGCAGGCCCCTCTTCCAAAGCTGCAACGGCTCTCAACTCAGCGCGTGACTCTGTCGAACTTTGTTGCCCCAAAAAGAAGCAGAAACACTGAGCTTGATAAAACACAAATTTAAAAGTACGAAAAGCTGAAATTTATGCAAAGCGCTTCAGTTACTTAAAGTAAAAGCCAAAGCTGCTGCTGCTAGTTTCTTCCTCGACTTAAGAATGGTAGCGAGCCAATCGTGAGCTGAGGTTGCCGCTTGTCTGGGGTCAGAGGTGAGTTTGCCTGGGGTTAGCAGTGACAAAAGTGCTGCAAGTGGAAAGCTGAACTGGGAGTGCAATAACTTTTCGTAGTCTAACTATCAGCTGTCGTCGATTCAGTGAATTGCAAGCGACTCTTGTTCGATCCTGTTAAATGTAACCAAGGAAATATTTGCGCTGCATTGGGTTAAAAAGCTTAAAACAAATAATTTGAATGTGCGCTACACTGTATGCATATTGAATTAAATAATTTGTTGATATTAAGTAATTAATACATACTTGTTTGCAATATTGTAACAAAGAGCATAAGCCTAATGAATATGAATGAATAAAATCAAACAGAATGACGCTAATTCTTTCAAAGCTGATTTAGCTGCAATTTAGGTAAAATTTCAAAGCATCATAAAATAATTGCTAGACATTAGTGCGCATGAAATTTCAATGGGAAATGCAATTCAATTGATTGCCAATATCTAATTAAATGCACAAAACTGAACACACACAACAGATGCAGAAAATTTATAAATCTGTGCAATTATCGCGAACAGAGTTTGGTGTAATTTGTATTCATTTGGCTCAATTACAAATTGAAACTAGTCATGAATAGAAAAAGCGCTGCTTGCTGATGCTGTGTTGATGTGTTTGTAGGCGGTAGTTGGTATGCATGCATAATTTAGATGCAACCACAGACAGGCACTGAACCCCCTTATGCTGGCGCTGAACATAAAGTTTAGCATTGAAAGCCGCTTAAGCTGTGCGTCGTTGACGTTGGAGGCTGCTTTGTTGAAACTTTAAGTCAGCTAAGCGGCTTATACACATACACACACACACAAACACAGACACACACACACACACACACACACACTTTGTTATGGTACACAACCAGGTAACTGGGTGTACTTTGCATAACTCATACGCCACGTGAGCCAACGGCAATCTGGCAGCTAACACAGCTGCGATGTAAATGATACGCTTAAACATGTTGCTTAAAATTTATGCTTTATTATTCGGAATAATTTTCACTTAGGCGCTAATTACAGCTAGTTTATTATGCACTCCACCATGCCACTCCACGTCGCCCTCTCTTTCTCTCTCTCTCTCTCCCTCCATACACGATTCTGTATACATATATCAAAAATAATTAAAAATTATGCTGTACAGTTTGAATTTATATTTCTTTTAGTTTTTGAACGCCGCCCAGTTTGCCTCTAGTTGATTGCCAGCGTCGTTTAGTTAAGTTTGCGCTTAGTGCATATACTAATTATATACAGGGGTCGCAGACAGCTGCAGGCTTTGCTTACATGCTGTACTGATAGCGCACATTCGAGGCCAGCTAAGCGACAAACGAAATTTAGTTAAAGATGAGCTAGAAGTTTAAGTGCAGCTGAACTTACCTCGACGCCCACCAAGCGCTCGTCGTAGTCGCTGCTGGCCTGCATGGCCAGCTTGGCCTGCGAGTGCATAATGGCATCCGAAAGCGAGTCCCGCTGATATGTAGATGAGCGCCAGCATGCCGCCACTAATGCCGCCGGCAGCGCCATTGGCTGGTGGGCTTTAGGCTTTGGCTCTTGCTGCGGCAAATGAACTCCAATATGGCCACGATCACGGACATAATCAGACCAGCAATGAGTATATAGTAAATGCCAGCGACATTGCTCAGTGAGAGTTCGTTGGGCGTGCGTGTCTCCTGGTGCTCCTGATTGACATTGCACTCGGCCTTGTCGTACCACCACTTCTTCTTTAGCTGAAGCAATTCGCCGCTCTCTATCATCGAGAGCACCTCCAGATTGAGGCGATTCCTAAGACGATGCGGTTAGCTTAAGTAAACGTTGGCTTTAGTTAACGTGTATGCAACTCACCTAAGCGGCGAGCCTATGGGCGTGGCCACACCAAAGCCCTTGGTATCGATATTGCGGCCCACCTTCATCGTATCGCAAGGCGCGCGCGCATTCACATACTCGTTCTTGGGCGATTCCATAAGCAGAGCGTACTTGCCTTTCGAGGTGCGGACTCGGCGTATGCCCTCGTCATAGGTATGTACGGAGAAGTGCGGATTGGTGCTCATGTACTCCCACATCTTGTTGTGCAGACCGATCTTGGAGCGCTGGAAGTATTGTCAATGAGAACTTTCCTTCGCCCAAACGCTTTGGGGCAACTTACGCGAAAGAACTCGGCGGTAGAGCCCTGGAGCAGAGTGCCGTACTCTATGCTAGTTTGCATGGCTAGATCCTCGGCGCTGTATGGGCGCCACCATGCGCTCCACTGTCAGAAACGCGGCCAAATTAGCCGTGTAAGACGAGATCAGTATGATGGTGAAGAACCACCAAACGGCCGCTGCAATGCGTCCTGCTATCGAGGGCGGAGTCATATCGCAGCCCTGCTGCATAAAAGCGGCCAGCGAGTACCAGAATGAGTTGAGCAGACTGAATTGGTTGCCAGGCACTGCTGGGGGCTGCGGCTGATCGCTCAGCGTGGTGCCGCCAATGATGCCAGGTGGCTGCTGAGCAGTCTGGGGATCTGCATCTGGACGACGCACAATGCGCCACTCGTGCGGCGGATAGCGCGTGACAAAGTAGAGCACAAGGCTCACGCACACGTAGCTCAGGAGGACGCTCAGCTGCAAGGGCAAAAACCATTGGGGTAAACAAGTCGAGCTTTCATTTTGCAAATTACCCAAATTTCCTGCGAAAGCGGATTGAGAAAACTAAAGACGCCGGGGGTCTGCTTGACGGGCGTCTTGATCATAATCGATATGCCCAGCGACATGAAGGGCTTGGTAAAGTCAATGACACGCTCCCGTTCCGCCGTAATGGTCATCGCTGCAATTGCAATGTCCGCTTCCTGTGAACAGGAGCACACATTTATCAATGCGCACGGCTTACTGATGAATTTGCACTTACCTTGCGCACCAGTTCACCCACCATGCCGTCCCAGCCACCGGGCGCAAAATGATTCTCGTTGCCATAGCTGCCGTCCTGCACTAGACGCAGCTCAACTGCAAGCAACAAGCAATAAGAGCGCATGAAATCAAGGGCCAAAGGCCAATGCAATTGCAACTGCGACAGCAACTTACATTTAATGCCCAATCGGCTGGCAAGCAGCTCTGCCAGATCCTTGCAGTAGCCTTCATAGCGTTCGTTGCCCACCAGCTGCTGGCCATAGCCGGACTTGTGCATCAGATAGGGCTCCTCCAGCACGCTGGTTACGACGTACGTGTGATTGTGTGCGTAATCCCCAAAGCTGGCCGACGAGGAGCGCGAGGCGGCGCCGGTATGGTGTCCATGCAGCGGCAACAGACCTGCATCGTCGCGCCACATTGCCACTTGTTGCAAACTGCTATTCACAGTCATCTCGACCACCTGCAACGTGTAATTGATGCGTCGTCCATCATCGTCGAAGCGCACGTCTCCGGTTAATCCCTCGATTTCCACCTGCACGCGTGTTCAAATTAAATAAGCCGTTTTCGAAATATTCCAAAGCCAAGAGCTCTTATCACTTGCCTTGCGCAGCACGCGTGAAATTTTTTCACCTTGCTCCCAGGGTGTCACCCAGCCCTTGTTCGTGTTGCAGTCCAACAATGCCGTCGACTCATTCAGCGCATTCGAGTTGCCACCGCTGCCCGCATGACTGCGACGCTGCAAGTGATTGGCACGAAACTGATCCGGCTTCTTGCGCAGTATGCGATTAAAGGCCTCGACCAGCACAAAGACCGCATCGTACATGAGAGCTGCCTGTGCCTGTGTGTGTGTGTGTATAGAACGGGCTTTGAGTATTTGATTGCGACTACAGTTTCCTGTGAGAGATTTACCGAAATAGCCGGCAAAGCTGTGGAGCCTGTTCCGCCGCCACTGGCGCTGCCGCCACTGACTGTCTCCAAACGCTTCCGGCTGTCGTGAAAATCACGCAATGCGCGCCGATTAGTGTCCACAATGCGAAAGCCGGTGATGTTGATGGCTCCAAACTCGACCACATCGCTGGGCCAATGGTTGTCCATGACCTGTCCAATAGTTGCTTATTAAATGGCGTTCAAGGGGCAGGTTGGGACATGCAACTCACCAGGCCGCTCAGCAGGTAATGATAAGTGCGGCGTCCGAGCTTTATGTCCCGCACATGCTGTATGATGATCTCTTTGGCCATTTCCGCTGGGCAGTCGAGCACAATGCGCTTTTTGCTGAAGCGACCCAAATCCTCGAGCGTGTGCAAAAATTCAATGGCCATCGTTACGTTGGCGATGCGTTTGACCATTTGCACACGAAATGTTTCATTTCCGGGCTTCAGTTCTTGATAGATTTGCTGCAGGCGCAGTAAGCCTGTTTCCCACCCAGAAAAAATAGCAAACAAAAAAAATATGAGTAAAATATGTAGAAACCCCCACAAGAGCCCCGGTGGCGTATGCGCAATATTGAATGTTGGCTATGGTGTGTGTGTGGCTGGCAATCAAAAGTAAAACTCCAGATAAGCGATGATATGCTAAGCTTGCCAAAGAAAATAAAAATGAAAAGCTGTTTGAAAATGTATAGAAATTCAAGCAACTGTTTTGCTTAACTTGAACACTTGCTGCTTATAGTGATAGCTATTGCAATGCCATAAATTGTTTATTTATCTTTCAGCATATTGCTTATCGTTTTGTACAAAGTGAGCTACAGCTGCTTATGAATACTCCACACTCACGTACAGTCAGTGATGTAGTCAGTCATACACAGTCAGAGTCAATCTCTACCTCAATCTCTTAGTGCCGCAGCCGCAAAAAACATTTTCACACGCCATTTGTTGCACGTCGTCGTCGTCGTCGTTGTTGTTGTTGCTGCCGTTGATTTTCGGCTGCTGCATGATTTGTTGCCAGTGGCCGCAGCGCAAAAAGCAAATAAATAAAATAACAACAACAACAACAATAATAACAACAGCAGCAATAGCGCTAAGAGGAAACGGAAGTGCACAGACAATTGAAGGACTTTTTTGTGGCGCGTTGGTAACATTTCAATAAATTGGTTGCGTGCTGTTTGTATTACACACTCTGAGCACACTCTTAATGTGTTTGAGTATGTGTGTGGATGTGCCGATGCTGATATTTTATTGAATGCTTCCTATATATCTGTCGACTATTGCCTCTTTTTGTGCAACTTTTGTATTCATGAATGCGCTAAAAAATATGCTACCAATTTGTCGCCGTGTGTGTGCGCAGAGCGCTTTTCGTTTATCGAAGCAACAATAAGAACAACAACATAGTAGCAACAAAAAATGATGGCGATAACAACAAGAGGGTCTAGAGAAGAACAAAGCAATAACAACAAACTGCTGACAGCGGCATTAAAATATAAAGTCCCGCTGTGGTGCCTTTCGTTAACAATGTAAGCGCCCAACAACGTGTATTGAGCCGAAGCCTACCAGTCCCACAACAGCAGGAGCTGCTGCTGTTGCTGCTACTGCTGCTGCGGCATTTCCTTTTCCTGCGCCCAATGCCAGCGGCAACAATGTCGGCCTACATTTTGGCAATGGCGCAAATATTAAAAAACGCCAAAAAAGAAAAATATAATAAAGAAAAAAATAGCAGAAAACGAAGGCAGAATGTTAAGGCAGTCACATTGCTAAAGAACCAAGCAGTGCCAGCAGTTGCATAAAGTCATAAATTTTATTTCACACAGAGTCATTAACACACGACACACACTCATACTCACACTCACACAAACAACGACAGCGTGTGAACTCATTACAAAAGGCGCTACAAAAAGGGTGCGGCGCATAAAATGTTCAAATAACACACGCAGAAATCACTGCGGCGTATACGCAATATGAGCTCAAATTTTTACTAAGCTCACACAAGCTTGCGGTGTCTGCTGCCACTGCTTAAGTGTGTGTGTGGTGTCTTGTTCTCGCTTGATGTCTTCATCTTTGGCCGTAATTGTTGCCGTCGCACGTAGACTGCAGAAAATTGCTTTGAAATAAATTTCAATACAACAACAACAACACGACAACGAAAAAGTGGGGAAAATGAAAGCCGTATATGGCTATGTGTGCCTGTGTGCCTGTGTTGTGTGTGTGCTTGACTGTCTAGTTGTCTGTATGCTCAAGCTGGAGAGCCACTTCCAAGCACTTAAAGACACTTCGGGCCACTGCCTTTGAGCTTCGGCCTTTTTGTACCGCCCATTTAATTACATATTAGCAGCGCTCCAAAGAAATAATAATAATAAAATAAGTGAATGGCACCAGATGTAGCCATGCACGCAATCTAAACTTGGCTGAATTCGATTTACTGTTAACAAGCAGCAGCTGAATGCATTAAGGCAATTTATTTATATATTTTTCTTTTTGTGTTTGGCTTACGTTATTTACTAAATTAAAATTGAAATCTTTGCCGCATAGTCTACTTGATAAATAATGCTTAAATTGTATTTCAAAGAGCATTGCTTTTTTATATTCTGAATTTATAAACAGTCTATTTGGAATCTACTTCAAAAGATATAACATAAGAGATTTAATGAATATATCATAATTATAATTTATATATACTATTTTTATTTTAAGCATAGGAAATTTAATAATAAAAGCTTCAATTCCCGTTTCTTTTGTGTGCGCTTTCATATAAATTTCAGTCAATTATTTGAAACAAAAAAATGAAATAAAACAAAGAATAACAAAGCGCGATGAAGCTAAGAGCAGGCATTCAATGTCATGCTGTTTGTTCAGCAGAAACGAAAGCGAAATGAAATGAAATCAAAATACTCGCACTCATATGCGCTAACTGGCGCTGAAGGATAATACGGCGCCAGTTCCCCTTGGCGCTGTTGCTGCCAACGCTTGGTTTGCTTGTGTTTCTTGCGCACGGTATTGTTCATACTCACCGTCATGCGAATCGTATAGATAAATAATGTTTTGCCAGCCGTAGAATTGTATGGTATCAATAATTGCCTGATGATAATCCGGACGCATGCTGATAGCAAAATCCAGCAGACCCGATGATGGGGTAAGCACCTAAAAGTATGCAAAACAAAGCGTTGCATGAGTGTTGTTGATGTGAGGGAGGGAGGGAGCCAGATCGCTTTGGTTAGCTGCCTGGGGTTTAACAATGTAATGTGTACGCTACATGAAGCAATAATAAAATGAAACGCGTTTCCGCTTTGCCACTTTCCCCTCGACCAGCAGCAGCAGCAGCTAACAGGAACAATGGCGGGCAACAGCGGGCACAACATGTAAAGCAGCTGCCTGCTGCCTGGTAATAGGTAAGTAAGTACAAAGTACCATATATATACAGCAGATTTATATTTGTGTATGCATGTATGCATGTGTGTGTGTGGCACGCCAAAAGATACATTGAGAGATACACAGAGACTCGTTTCCGTTTAGCTTTATACACACAACAATAAGCACAAACACACGCACACACACACACACACACACACACACACACTCATGTAAACTTTGTTGCCTAAGGGGCACGCAAATGCGCAGTCTGTTGTGCTCACATATGTGTGTCTCTGTGTGTGTATCTCTGTCGGTGACTGTTGTTGCCTGCTTGCTTGCTTGCTGCTGCTGCTGCTGCTGCTGCTGCTGCCGCCGCCATATCTTGATTTATAGTGATTGAAATAAAAGAGGCCAAGAGCGCGTCATAAATTTTTTGTGCGCTCAGTGTATGAGTAAGTGGGAGCGGGCACTAGCAGCGCTCGTTTGGCATTGTCTTCCGGCTTTGGGCTCTTTGGCTCTACAGCTCTTTGGCAGTTTGGCTTTTAGCTTTTTGTTTTCTGAAGTGTGCAGCGCACAGCAGTGACAACAACAAGTCGTTGTAGTTGTTGTTGGTAGTAAATTTTCTTCAAATTACAATTATTATGATTTGTGCTTTGGTTTTGATTTAGTGCAGCGTCTGCCACACAAACAATCCATGTTGCGTGTATGTGAACTCGTTGGCACTTAATGCGATGGCTTCATTTTTCTTAACAGTTATCCACTGTACATACATATGTGTGTAAGTGTGCGTGTGTATGTGTATGTATAAGGATTGAAGTTTAAATTAGCAGTTAAATATATGTATGTACATTTGACTACAAATTGCGTTTGTATTTATGGCTTAGCTAAAGTAGATGCTTATCAAGTGTTGTTTATGAAAGCTGCTTAATAGCTTGAACTCGAGTGAATTTTAAAGTTTGTTTTCTTGTGGCATTTTGTTTAAGCTTTTGAGGTCACTGACAAGTTCATTAAACATGCCTCAACTCACAGGCTCGGCAACAAAGCAGGTAATTTATTGACTCCGAGTCACAATAAAATGTAAATAAGCTCGGGACGAAATCAATTACGTATAACGTTTTTTTATGTATGACTTACCTTTTCCGGGAACCAGGGCGTCACAAATGGCATCTGGAATGTATTCGAATAGGAGTGCAATGTGTCAAACGAGTCCGGCGATACGGCGCCCAGCATTGAGTAGACTCCGCGCGAGAATTGATTGCAGACTGCAGGTAAAAGTAATAAATTGTTCGTATTTCTTTCTCTCACTTTATTTTTTTTTTTTTGCGGAAGAGCAAATGTCGATGCGCATTGGCACTGAAGCTGGCAAAACTTGGAAAATTGAGTGCAGGGATAAAGGTCGCGATGGGATGAAGGGCAAGTGTCTAGGTCGTCATGTAAATTAATGTTCGCAATTAAACTGCTGCTGCAATAGTTTTTACGGTTTTTGTTGTTGTTGTTGTTGTTATTGTTGGTGTAATGAGTGTTTTGTTATTTCAATAAAAATGCGCATAATTAGTGCAGTGGGAGCAGCAACAGTTGAACTGCTTACACTCAATTGTATTTCTGTTTTATGCATTGTATTTGTGGAAGATGGGAATGGAAATGGGAGTAGGGAGTGGTCGTGTTTGGGGACACCTACTCAAGCGTGATAATTTGAAGGCATCCGCCGTATTGATGACATCAACGTACGCCTGCAGCTCAAAGCGTCGCGAGCTGACATTTAGATTGTGATTGAGCATTGCATATTTAAAGGCTGACTGCACATCGTCTGTGCCCTGCTCGAAGATGGCGCCTGTGGGATACAAACGTGCAATAGAGGAACACCGTGTAAGCTTAGCTGGATAAAGAATATTTTTGCTTCGTTAAATATTTAGGCGGCTTTTGACACAGTCCTGTTAATATTAAACGAAAGCGCATACAGTAAATATTTACACAAATGATAGTGCAGCAAACACACACACACACACACACACACACATAGACAGGTGGCAGTGGCAGGTACTCTAATGCAAACGAAGTGTTGATGCAGCAATTTTGTACACTGCGCTTTTGCATGGCAGGCACTGTAAGCAGAAACGGTGAGACGGAGACACGGAGCGCGGGGGCAAAGACTGCAGCCAGGCCACGTTTCGTGGCAGGTGACTGGCGCCTAATGCCAGCCAGTCAGCCTGACTGTCACATTAACACACACATTCACACTTACACTCACACAGAGCTGAAATGACTGCAGGTGCAGTGACTGGGCGCCAAAGGAGAGTTAAAAAAATGCACAAAAAATAAAAGAGCGACTATTTTAGTCGCAATTTTTGTAAATTTTGTCAAATATTTGGATTATTTTTTGAAAGCATACGCTGAATAAAAAACCAATATAAAAAACGAATTGGTTTTTTTGGCTGCATATAAGCTATTTATATATATAATCTGATTATTAACTACAACAAGTAATGACAAAAATCATGATAATTAATTTTTAAATTGTGAAGTAGTACTTAAAAAATAATAAAGGTTTTCAAAAATGTTACATAATCTTTTTTCATTTAGCATTATTATCTTTATAACATTTCAATTTAACAAGCATTATACGATTTTTGGATCAAATAAATTTATAATTATAAAAGAACTTAATTTGTAACAAGCAGCTAATTTATATAAATAAGAAACACAACAATGATCACTGTTAGCTTAACACTAAACATACTTAATATTTAATTAAAATATGTATTTATTATGTCTTTCTTTGCTCAAACTCAAACACTTGCTCCACTTGCTCCACTTGCTCCTTATATTATTAAGTTTTAATTGGGTTGAGTAACTTTTTTTGGCCTTTAGGCGAGTTAAACCCCTTAGCATAAGCTCCTCAGTATATCAATTTTCCGATTTAGACTCTTTCAAAGCTTTTGAATACTTCTCGGAACCGCTGCTAAGAAAGGACTTCTGATAACCCACGCTACAAGCTGCCTGACTGCCCACACGTACTATTCCTATATGTACATAGAAATGCAATCACACCAACACAAACCGAGTCGCCATTTGCCAACATCTATGTCTATGTGTATGTATTTATGTATGTAGCGAAATGTTAGCGACAACTGGCTTCGCTGCTGGCGTCTGAGCCACGGGCAACGCTTTTGAGACTCACCTAATGGTATTTTCTCGGTTAACGATGCCGATTGTTGTTGCTGCTGCTGTTGCTGTAGTTGTTGTTGCTGCTGCTGTGCTGCGCTAAATTCCAGCCAGCAAATGCTGCTAGCGCATATTAAATGTAAATATGCCAAGAATTTTAGCCTCGAATGCATTTTGTATTTGCTACTTGCTGCTTCCACTCTTGGCTGTTGTAACAAATTCGGTGAGAAGTTTCCACTTGTGAAGTATTTTTTATTGGAATGTGAGTTTTTGTGTTGCTTAATTTGTTGCCACAGCTTGAGCTCGAATGCTTTGAGTTTCTTTATACTCGGTTGTGATACGTAGTTCACGATTTCTTGAACTAAGCATTGCCCACTTAAGAGTGCAGTACAAGTAATTTATATGTGTATTATTTAAGTAAGCTGTTAATTGCTGTTAATTAAGTTTAAATCTTTAAATTTAACTAGTTGACACTCTGTTATTAGTGATTATTTCTAATTTGATTGATTAATTGCTATACTTAGCTGCAATTTCTAGTATAATTGCCAACTTTATTTACGATTTATAGCTCGCGCACAATTTGTCTCTTTTAGTTTCTTGTGCCTCTTTAAATCAAATAACAATTTGACTTTAACTCAAGGCACGCGCTCTCCCTCACGCTCACGCGCGCACACACACACACACACACACACACGCACACAAACACACTCACTTGGAGCTGTTCAGTTCTGAGTGTCTCGATAGATTCACAATCCGCTCACTTCAACCAGACGGCAACGCGTTGTAATCAGCACTAAAAACTCCCAAGCTTGCCCCGTAACATAAATGCCGAGGCCGGCGTGGCCACACGGCTACATTGTCGCTTTGTCGCCGTGTTACAGCGAGAGCACAAGAGACTGTCGTCTGCTGGGATGCTGTGCGCTCTTTGTACTAAAAGTTTACCCTCACGCATACACACGCGCTCTCACAGGCTCACGCTCTCTCGCTCTCTTTCGTGGCTGTCTGCAAAGCAAGCTTCGGCTCTAAGCTATAACTGACCTACTGTGCGTGCGTTTTTGGACTACGCCAAGTGTTGTAAGCTTAAGTTTTTCCGTTTGTTGTTACTATTGTTGCTGCTGTTGCTGTTGTTGTGGTTGTTGTTGTTCGTAAAATGTTTGTTTACATTATGCTTGCATTTTAGGGGCTGCATAATTGATAGTAGTTGCAACAACAAAAAGCATATCAACGAATCAGCGCACAAAGCGTAGCGGCAACAACTGGCACTCAAATCGTTTATCCCGCTCAACATATTTACGCGTTTTGGCTTTTTTGCGCGCAGCAACTATTTTCTTAATTTCTTTGGCTGTTTTTGGGTAATTAGAACTGATGCCGTGACAATCCTTTTAACAAATCTCATTAGGCTGTCAATTACGTGCCATGGCCGTCAGTTGTTGCTGCTGTAATGGAATCTCATTAATCGAATTTAATTTTTGCAAAACAAACTTAAGCAGCCACGCCCCCAAAGCGTGTCTTCGTTCGCATGCTGTGCGATTTCATCATAATCTGTAATTAGTTTATAATGCGCACAGGAAACTCTGGGAAGCAGAGAAAAACACAGGAAGCGAGACGACTTACAGGACACAAGGCAGGACAATAGCCGTCCGACGAGTATTTCAACTTAACCTTACACCAAAGTGCGCTTAACTACAACAACAATAGCAACAGGCGGAATGAATAAACGTGGATTCGTGGAAAAGCCAATAAACATAAAAGTTGATGGCAAAATTTTTAATTAAGAAAATCAATGAATATTTTTTCATGATTTCATTTCAACATTATGGGAGTTTGTGTTGCTTTTTCTTTTAGCTGCTTTCATTTCCTTATTCCTATTTATTTTTCTTATGGTCAGTTATTTTCATACTCATAAATAGGCCATTCCAACTTTACAATGCAGTTTGTTCTGCATGAGCGTAGCTTGATGGCTGCTCATAATCATTCCGATTTTCAAATTAGAACCTCCCACACACAAGGCTAGAAACTGGTAGCTTTGTATGCCGCTTCAGCTAACGTAGTTTATATGTGTTATATGCATGTCTAGTTTATATGTAAAATTTAATATAGACTATAGAATATATGTAACTCCGACCGTTTTGAAACTAGGAATCAGTCGATAACATAATCTGCTTGTGTGATTTATTTTAGATTTGTGAAATTGTGGGGTAAGTCCGATTTTTTTACGATTTCATTACAACTTTTATCCGATCGCGGGGTGGTGAAGGAAATTAAAGAAAAATCAAGTATGGTCGCACCTACTTTACAAATTTGGCATGACTTTATAGACTCAGATTGTCCTACTAATCAAGAATATTCTTTATATGATCTGCCACACCTCCTTCTCTCTGTTATATATATTTACACAACTTCTTGATACTCTTTTATATAAAAATGTTAAAGTGCAAAAGAAAATTACCATTTAAATATTTTGAAAAATACTTGGAAATTAAAGGTTTATCTGTTATTATTGTTAGGATAACTGCTTAAGAATATGATATTTGATTTATTTCTCAGGTCAGATAAAACGTGAGAAAATTTCCTTGGAAGACTTTAAGGTTTAAATTTACCTCCTTACTCTAGCAGACTTCTTAATGTCTCTCAAAGCTTGTACAACTAATTATTCCTTTCATGAACTCCTCCGAGTGGTCTGTGGAGGATTAGAACAGTCTTCATTGAATCACACACAGAATCTTTCGTAACTAACACAACACAAGATATGATTGGGATTTTGGGATTTTGCAACAAATATTGGGTCTTTATTTTTTTTTCTTCTTAAGACACACTTATATTTAAATATTATATTTAGGTTAATTAATTTTAAGTATTTTTTGTAAGCATTGTTTTTCAACTGTCCATAGTTGACATAAAATATTTAAATAAAATAAATACATTTTACGAAATTCAGTGCTTTTTATAGGCAATATTATATAACGTAAGAGTACATTGTGAACAAGAACTTAAATAAACATTATAACAAAGAAAATATGATAATTAAATATTGCAACAATATATTGCAGTCGGTAATTAATAAAGAATCTGTGTGCATGGGTAAGAGATTTGATAAATGATTTTCATTAAATATTGCTTAACTGCTCCAACATTTTAGCAGAAAATATAACTTATAAAGTCGAATAATAAAAATGAAAAATATGCTGATTATTATTATTGTTGAAAGTCTGAATTAAATGTTTAATGTATGTCGTTCATTTAAGCTTAACTAACGCCATTTATTATCCAAAATCAGCTGTTTGTGCAACTATTTAATGCTAACGTCAATACATTATAATTGTTTGCCATTTTTCATAAATATGTTAATTGCAGTAGGCTCGTTGGCGCTTTTTCATAGGCAACTGGATATTTATCAGGGACGAAATTCACGCTAATTATTTACAAATTAAAATTTCAACTGTTGGCTAAATCAACAAACTAAATCGTTTAATTAAAAAGCCACAAGCTCAAAAATGAAATAACAAAATCAACAATTCAAATAACAGCAACAGCAACACCAACAACAATAGTAACAGTAACAGGAATAACTCCAACAACAATTGGCAGGGCTTGAAGCCGCAACAAAATCGCAGCCGCAAGTACAAAGATAAATAAGTGGCATTGTCGGTTTCATTTCCGGTTGCTGCATTTGCATTCAAATGGTGCGCCATAGCTGTATGTATATATGTGTATGTGTAAGTGTAAGCGGTATATAAGCACATTTCTCAGTGCTTTTTAGATTTAAGCGCTGCGCAGCTAAAGGCACAAAAATAAAGCAATAAAAAGCAGCATGCCACAAGAAAAAGATGAAGCCGCGCTCTAAGACGCGTTTTGCAGCAATAGCTTCGAGTTGTTAAAGGGTAGGGGTAGGGGATTGAGAGACAAGCTCTTACAGTTAGAAGCAGCTGTCGCTTCCGTCCATGCAACAACTTCGAACAACTCCCCGACCCCCGTATGCCACCAACTTGTTTATATTGCCTGCTTGGTATTGTTGTTGCTCGACTGTCTTTCAGTTTCTCACTTCATCAGTTACGCCGAAAAGGAGACTCTACAATAAATTTCGCTGATTGCTTCCGTTTTTTTCGCTGTCGCTGTCTCGTTCTCTCTCGCGCGCGCGCAACTGAATGTAACCTCGACTCCGATTTGGCCGACTGGCTCATTTTTTATGCCGCTTGATAAAGTAATATCCGTTTTAGGTACGCCAAGCATACCCTACAGCTAGGCGGGCACTTGATTATGGTATTCATTTAAATCGAATTGCGTCTGCTGCGAACCATGCTGCGAGTCGCTCACGCTCTGCCCCTGTCCGAACTGCCTGTTAGCTGTTGCTGTTGCTGTTGCTGTTGCTGTAGACGGAGCCCATTAGTTAAACTGGATATTAAATTCCTTTTGACGCTGCAAGTAATGTGCCAACTTTGTGCTATAATTTGGTCACAACGAGCTGCTGCAAATTTGCTGCTGCTTTTTCTATCAAACTAGCTCTGCTTTTGTTGGTCTAACACAGATTTGTGGCCTTGCAACTTGGGGTAGGACAGTGGCTCATGGGGCGTATGAGTCATATCAAAGCACGCATACGCAGTGTAGGTCAATGCTGCCAGAGGGCTTTGGCTACATCACACACATACTAACTGCAATGCTCTATTTGCATTGGCCTTCTGCCTGCCAAACAAACTATGTGAGTGTGTGTGTAATTGAAACTTCCGCTTTGGTCAGTTAGCGCAATTTAGCAAGCTGCAAAAAAGTTAGACACGGCTGAAGTAACAGGCAAAGTGCAAAGTCCATTGCAGCTACTTGGCTTTCATTTCAATTTAAACTTTAAAAGCCAACACATACTCACACCCACCCACCCACAGACATGCATACAGCGCTGGTGTGTGTGTGTGTGCGTGTGTGTGCAGCGATATGTAGAAATGAAAATTATTTAAAATGATTTATTTCACAACAATTTTCATTAGGCTACCAACTGCAATGCAGGTTTATATGCGCACTCTCGCCCTCCCCGCTGCCCCTCTGCCAGCTTTAGTGCTCCGCACTAATTCACTTTTGCTGATTTTTGTGCAAAATTATGCGAATGTTAGCTTGAGTAGCCTCTGCCTTAGTGCAGAGACCTGACCAGCGCATGAGGTCACGCTCATACATGTTTCATATAAAATAATTATATATGCGGTCAGTTGAGGCTGCCTGCGGCCAGTGCAGCAGCAGTCCACCGCCGCCCCGCATCTCTCAGCAATTTGCTTTGCGCTTAGCTAGAAAAGAAGAAAAAACCGAGCAGCAACAAAACAAAAAAATGTGGCAACTAAATGTGCTGCTGCTACATGTGCCATGTTTCGTGGCGACTGCTGCATAACTTTTCCGGAAATTTGACTCTAGGGCCTGCAGTCCGACAACACCGACAGCGTCACTAGTCCCCGCCACGGCCCACTGTCATCGTCTGTGCGCACAAATTAGTGGAAGAAGCAGCACCAACAACAACAAATTGATAAAAGCAACTTGCAAAAAAAAAGGTTAACAAGCGTCAGAGAAAGAGCGCGCGAAGCGTACGTGGCACTGGGAATAGCACGGCAACAACAAAAGTAAGTTATAATTTTTGACAACAACAACAGTAACAATAACAGCAACTTTAGCAAGAGTCTAACGTTAATGAAAAGCAAGCGTGAAATAAAATCATAAATTTTGCAGAGCTTGCCTGCCACGACAAGCAGTGCACAACGACTACTTATATGTGTGTGTGCGTGTGGTCATTGTTGTTGTTTTTATTTTGCATTTCCACATGAGCCAGAAGTCCATCTGTGTGTGTGTGTGTATGTGTGTGTGCGTGTGAGCTTGGACGAGTGCATTTGCGGTGTACCCCCAAATGTATGCTACGTTAATGCTCAGAGTACCAAGGCACGTAATGACTGCTTATGTTTGTGTGTTGCAGTTGTGTGTGTCTGTATTAGTGGCTTGGTCCAAAATAAAGTCCGGAGTCTAGACTTGGTCAGCTTATGCGTAAATATGTTTTGCTCGCTTTGGAATGCGAGCAGATTAAACTGTGTATCGAAACTAAAAGTACCGCTCCAGCATACGCTTCGGGAAGCCGGAATTAAGTAACCAGCATGTAGTTTGTAGTGCTAATTTGCTAATCGCAAGAGATGGGAATAGTTTGGCACAGCTTTTCTCTTTTCACTAATAACATGAAACATGGTTAATAACACCCTATGAAATGTAATTTAAATCCAAAAAGCTTGTCATATGTATTAAATAATAATAATTAAATAGTCCATTATAACATTGAGTGTACGCAAATATTAAATATTTAATAAAAATAAAGATACTCACTACGTATTACCATAGAAATGGTTTGTTTTACTTGATTAAAATAAGAAATAATAACTTGGTCTTGTTCATCGAGTTCTGTTAAAATTTTGTTAAACTACTTTTGACACTTAATCGTAATGACTATATAATATCCAGGCTAATTATTTTTTGTAACTAATGATTACAGTTGTAAGTAATTGAAAAATAATGCAGTATTTCTTTTAAATTATTCAATATACATGAATATTAATTACATTATTATTCTTATTTTTCCTTTATAAGTAATCGAAATAACTAAGTAATTGAGCAAAACCAAAGATAATTATCTAAGTCCCTTTGTTTTAGCAAATCCGACTTTATTTCTTTTTTTTATATTTTATTTATTTATTTACTTATTTAATGTCAACTATGAACAGTCGACGATAAAAGAAAAAGATTACATAAAATATTTAAAAGTAAATTTAAAAGTATTTAAAATTATGTTTTTGTTTTTAAAGTTGATAAACCTATAGATTGAAAGTGTTAAACAGACCCAACATTTGTTGCTAGGATTGGGGGAAACCCAATCCGGTCTGGGTTAGTGTTAATTATTAATAGTTAAAAAAGTTAAAATAAATCTTTCAGTATTAGTACAATCAGAGGCCTCTGTGTTAATAACAGAATAAAGTTTCTTGTAATCAGCACAGAGTAATCGAAGGGGTTCATGCAGTGAATAATTAGTTGTACAAACGTTAAGTGATAAAGGAACAAAATTTCGAGTATACCTTACAGGAACTGAGAAATTAAGTTGACTCAACAAGTAATTTCCTCCTTAACTAATTTAATTATAAACATGACGCCTAACATAATCCGGCGGTTAGCTAAAGACGGGAGATTAATTAAAATTAGTCGATTAGTATAAGATGGTAGATCAACTCAACTTAATAAATTAAATAATTGCGACCGCCACCAATAGCTCATCTTGTCGATCGTCCGCCCAGAAGTCCCTAGCGCGGGCGCTTCCCGTCCGTGGCTCGTTCTCTTTTTCCCCGGACATCGTGCAGACCGTACATGTGATAAGTTACAACACCAAATTAAATTTTATTAATCCTACAAATAAATAAGTAAAAACCACGAAACTTTTTTGTGTTTCCCATTGACTAGCCGCCAGCGCCCAACGTTTCAATAAATCTTGAGTCTCGCTCAACATCGCACGTTCTCTAACTCAACCGTCTACCGCCAACCTAGCACATCAGATTGCCTCCTACAAACTTCAGTTTCTACTGCATTGTAGAATCACTGTAGAAGAACCACTTAAACCTAACGACACTAAAAGGTGCAACATGGTACTCACACAACTAAAAATAGAGCCTTCCCCAATATATAAGGAATTGAATAGTCGAATCCACCAGCGAGTGACCAAGCCGCGCTCCGCAAACGTACGGCATACAACCGTCTTCTCTTCATAATCAGTCAGATCGTCGTTTGACTGACCGGATCCTCAACAAGGAAAAATATGACATTTGCAAGTGTCTTAAAATCAGGATTGAACCCCCCTGCCTTAAATATATCAAATGCACCTCACTCAGGACATGAACGACAAATCATAACCAGCTTATGGAGCACCAACAAAACAACCTTGAGGCATTATTCTCCAGCCTACATCAAAGCATTATGGAGTTCAGTCCTTCATGCGGACACCTATGAAATATCTAATACGCATTAGATCTTGCATAGGTTCTGATTACGCAATCAGAACCTCTTGATACAAATGTTAGTTTCACATCCGTCCAAGTAATCAAAGGCGTATATCCACGTGGAATGCTAATGGCGTTTCACAGGAGTTTGCAGAAAATTTTTACAAGCCACAACAATAAGAATAAAATTGGACAGTGGTAAACAACTTACCCCAGCCCCCATTTCGCTATAACTGAAGGAGAGTTTATGCAGTTCTTCGAATTACTAGGAGATCATTTCATAGTAGCAGGAGATTACAATGCAAACCATCCATACACTGGGGATCTCGTCTCGTGACTCCAAAAGGAAAGCGGCTTTATAATGCAATTATTAAAGCCAGCAATCCAGCAATCCAGGCTTCGACCAAATAATACCAAAGATGATTATTGAGCTCCCATATCGCGCAGCTCTTCAATGCCATCACCAAGCTTTGTTACATCCCAGAGAGATGAAAAAAGTCAATAATAATAATGATACCGAAGACAGGCAAAGGTCAGAAAATTCCGTTCTCCTAAAGATCTATAAGCCTACCATCATGCCTATCAAATTTCTTTGAAAAACTAACAACATCCACATTTGCTGACGATACAGTTGCTGACATCACTAATAAATAAAAGTAAACGAACGTAAACAACATCAGATTAAAGTGAATGATAAATTCTGTTGATAAAGCTCGTTTGGGAAAATAAATGTTTAGTATTTATTCTGTAAAGTTTTTTATATAGCTATGTATGCACAGTAAGCAAATAAATACGTAAATAAATATGTACAACATAAACAAAAAGTTATTAAGAAGCATTAAAAGTTATTGAATAAATTGTATTTATTTGACCATTTATTTAGTCCGTTTCCTGACTACTTAATGGTTATTGTTAATTTTTCTTATTGTGGCAGCATACTTTTTAAATTTACAAATTTAGCGCGTAACCATTTCGCTCGAGGAAATTTTTACATTGCGGCGAACTCAAGCTCTGCTAAAGCGCTGTTAATGAGCACTGTTAAAAACTGTTGATGTTCAACAGTGAGTTAACAGCGGAAAAAGTTCAAATGGGTTGCCAGTCCCGATTTGAAAAGGGCGGGTTTTTATTTGGTTGTACAAGCTAATGAGAAAACAAGTTAAAAGAAACTATAAATATATTTTTAGAAAATTGTGTACATATTTTATTTAAATAGTTTTGTTTGAATGCACGGGCAATTTGTTATTGTTGTAATTGTTTATGTGTGTGCGCAACATAAGCGTAATTATTTGCATTAAAGCTTATGCATTTGAGTGTGTGTGTCTTTATGGAAGTACAAGTAATATATAAAAATGCATTTTCTGTTAACAATTTAAATGTGTTGCATTTAATTAGTCTATGCTTAATGGTTAACTGATTGTTATTGTTATGTTTGCTATTTGCTAATTTTCTTCATCACCTGGATACAGAAGTTAAAGCCAATAACCGAGCAACAGCAACAGATTCGATTAAAACGCAGCATATAAATTCCAAAATTCTTTTTGCCATAATCTGACTTGCATATTTCATTTTTTGCTAATATTCGCACAACAATTAAAATTATTTATAAACAATTTTTGCTATGAACGGCTCATAATTTGCACTATATTTACTATATATCAATTGGTGATTGGTTAAATACATATACACGTGTTTATGTGAGTGATAAATGCTTATCAGTATGCAGTACTGCCCTATGGGGCAATTAATTTGTTTGTTTTCTTGTTGTATTTTCTATTTTGAGTCCAGCTACAAAATGTTGCATAAAGTTTGTATAAAAGTTGTTCATCTTTTGTTTCATGAATTGTTCAATAGTTAAATGTTAATTCTTGATTTGGTTTTTGCTTTTGGTTTCATTCATTGACTAGTAATTACAAAAACCCAATCGGCGACAGTTAAACCTATGTTTTGCTAAATACGTATGTATGTAACAGTATTATACCATATAATATAATATAGTTATATATGTTAGAAACGGCTGCTATAAAATCACTGCCAGCCCAGACAAGGCCAGCGCAGGGGGCCAGTATTCTGGTCATAACTGTGTTTGTATGTGGGTGTGTGTGTATTGGCCATAAGACTAAACATTTATAATCATTAACTATAAGTAATTCATAAGCGCTAATATTCGTTAATGCAACAAGTCTATGTGGGAACTGTGTCCTTAGCAGCGACAGCGAATCGGCAGCAGCGCCTCAGGATCAGCATCAGAATCAAGTTTTAGATCAATCAAAGATGCAAACAAACACGCGCAGGCAGTTCATGCCCACCTTCTCCCAGCAGCCCTCCTCCGTGGGCCGACCTTCGTGCGCCAAACGCATCTTCTTTGGATAGTTCTTGGGGCTGCTGCGATCGCTTAGATGCACAGGCATGCGGGCGTATTCGGCACGTGGCGTGCGAAACTTCTCCAGCAGGTCTGCCTGCTGGTCTGTAAGGTTCTTTGGTTTCTTGCCTGCAAAGCCGTTAAATTGAATATAGCGGAACTAGTGGCATTTGTGAGAAACTTACCATCAAGTACATCGGTAATGAGCGACGTCTCTAGCGGCGGCAGTAGCTCCAATCGTTCGCAGCAGCTGCGGAACTCGGCCGCAGTCATGCGCAGATAACGCGGCGTGAGGCAAAGCGGTCCTAGCACCATTCGCCGATTATCTGGTGTGGCATCGAGATTCTTGCGCGCGCACTCCGCCAGACTCCAGGAGGCTAGGCACTTAAATAGAGTCAGCTCTGAGTGGAGCTGCAGCGTATCGCGCTTGGCCAGCGTCTCCAGTTCCTCGAAGCGCAGATCGCAGATGGCGGGCATGGAGAGCAGCAGCTCGGCATGCATGTCTATAAGCTGGAGTGTGTTGTGGAGCAGCGCAACGCCGTAGTCCTCGGTGGTAAACGGATTGGGGTTGGGTATGAGATTTGTCTGTGCGCTGTCGCCGTCGGCGCCATTTTCATGCAGCTTTGCCGCGGCCGCAGCTGCTTTTGCCTTGGACGCCTTACGCGCCAGCTGTTGTCCAGTCTCTTGAGTGGTGATCACCGTCTGGCGGTGCTGGTCGGTCAGCGCTATGCCCTGGTAGAACCACAGCGTCTTGTATATGTCCAGAGCCGTGGCGCTGGAGATGCTCAGGTCAAGCTCGCGTATGCAGAATATAATCTAAAGAGGAATTTGGTAAATCGTTGGTTGGCTTGTGGCAGGTCTTTGGCTACTCACTAGATCGGGCACATTGAAGCGATCAGCTAGCTCGAGAATCTTCAAGAGATGCTTGTGATCGCGATAGGGTATAAAGTGCTTCTCCATGTAGCGCACAATCAGCTCAAAGTCGTTCTTGTCTACGTTGAGTATCTGGAAGTGATTGTCGCTCTTCCTGCCGCTGTTGGGGCCCGCGTGTATTAGCTTGGCCAGCTCCACGCTGCGCTCCAGCACTGACTTGCGCTCGCAGCGTATCATATAGCGGTCATCGCCGTTCACCACAATGAAGTCTATGTAGGGATTAACGATGATTGGCACTCCAGTGTATATGTTGGTCTGTCCGCGAGCGTACTGAGGTGGCGCCACCAAGTGTGCAGGCGGTGCGCTGGGCGTGGGCGCGCTTTGTATGGCATCTACGTTATGGCCATCAGGGCCTAGACCGAATGGCAAAACCATTTCAGTATCAGTGTGGTGATCGTGGTGGTGGTTGTTGTTGTTGTTGGAATCGCTCTTGATAGTTGTGTTGCGTGCCCTCAACGCCTTGTGCACCAAGGTGCCTACCAGTGGCAGCTTAGTGGGGCGCTCCTGTTTGGTTAGCTGCTCCTCCAAGCGGCTGGGTGTGTTGCGCTGTCGATTCTTATTGCCAGGAGGTCTGTTGGGCAACTGTAAGGATAAAGTCATAGCAGTGCGCATTAGTCAAGTGGCTCAAGCGCATATCTAATCTAGTTAACCTCACTTATCTACATGCTGTAACCGAGCTCTGTCTCAAAGATAAACCATGTCTGTAATTGGCCATTTTACTGCCGAGCTTTCACACATTTGGGGGAACCACGGCATTTATTATGGTAGAGCCCCAATTAGTCATTAGTCAGCCACTACTATCCACATTTCATCATTGTGGGCAATCTATAATTGCTCGATATATTGGTCATATAGAAAACAAACACCACCATTCCCCTCAAGACATAGTACACCCAACTATTCATTCAGTCCACACTTTTACTTGAGCTTATCGCTGTTACTTTATCGTTCAATTGCTGCACTCGACCACATAAATCTCTTAATGTCCGTGTTTGAGTTTAATCGGTGATTTTTGCACGCGACTGTAAATCAAATCATTATAAACCAGGCTACTTCTAGTGGGCGGCCAATTTACTTCAGCGTTATGCCACACATGTGTTTAATATTTGACTATTTTGTTGAGCATAGGTCCATCGATTTAAGGCTTTCAATCGTTTGATTGCCATCAACTCGCTTGCAATTCATCATCAGCTGCTCATAAATCATGTGGCCCCGCAATCGCGCCCATATCAAGCCTCTACTGGTCAGATACCATACCCAATACCCAAGCTCGTGACAGCTCATAAATCGTTAAAAAGTTAACCAAAAATGCTAAAATGATAGTGTCAGTACCATTGCCACTGCCACAGACAAGCTGAAGCGTCATTTTCACGTCAGGTCGCCTCAACTTCTAAGCTCCCAAATACCAGCCATGTAAACACGCCCCAACACTTTTATCTCTCATTTTGATAAGCAGCTGGGGAAAGCTACGATACCTATTCGCATATTGTGTCTGGTTAGGATTTATTAAAAAGATAGCTAATCGCTACGATCAACAGTATAAATAAATGCTGCTAATACAGTTATTTGTGGCTTTAGCTTATCATTCTGATAATCTGCACGTATTTTTAACAATAGCATCCATTCCCTCTTGAACCTTAAACTCAAAATTCTTAAGATTGAAAAGATTGAGGACGTTTTTAACTTTTATCTTTTTATATTACATGGTATTTTTCACTTCGGTTTTTCAAATATGTAAACTAATACTAATAGTAACTAACAACTAATAATTGGGACAGATTTATATCTTACATCTTATATCTTGATTTATAACTTACAATTTTAGGTAGGCTATAGTAGAATGACAAGGCAACTGCTCAACTGAGTAGAGCCTGCTAAATAAACACTATTTAAGAATAAGAAACGAGGAATTTGATTAAATCCTAAATCGGATAACTCCAGCAGACTGTTGAGAAAGGCATATCCTAGGTGCTGAAGCCCTCTTCTACTCAGCGCAGGACTGGTGGTCTATACTTTACTCCTCTTCGGGAATAAATAAATAAATATAAAAAGAACGCACTTAAGTGAATTTTGAAATATGAATATGTGCAAAGTTATTTAGCCGATCGGAAAAAAATGACATTTTCCATTTAAAAAAAATGAAGAATTTTGACACAAAAGCTTCTCGATCTGATAATAGTTATGGTAATTGCGTGGGTAGCTGAAGAACGTTTATCCGGCAATATAAGCATAAAAGACTTATCACTAATCTGAAGCGATTTCCAGTTGCTCTGTGAATCGGTTGCCTTTGTGCCCTAGGGAACTGATAGGATCACACTACAAGTTGACCAACATTTTATCGCAACTTTGTGCGTTTGATTCACAGTTTGGTATGTGCTATTGGAGTTGTTGTTGTTATTATTGCCTTGAGTACAATGCAAACAAAATTAATTACGGCATGCCTTGATTGCCCAGAAGTTCGCGAAAGCAAAAAAGAAAAAAGTCCAAATGTAAATAAATAATGTATAAAAATAACAAAAAATTTGCTCAGCAATGTTTGAACAGTTGTCAGGAAGACAAAATGTCGTTCCGACTGTGTGTACTACTAGCTTCAACTACAACTCTCCGACTACAAAACCCCGTGACATGTGCCAAGCTGTAATGTTCCATATTTTTAAATATTTGTTCTCATGCCTCAACAGCGTATGGAGTGTCGATAGTGCAATAAAGAAATTATCGTATGCAAATAAATTTATGATGTTGATGGCGATACGCGTGACGCTTCGTTATCTACACAGCAGCTAAACGATCCCGCTCCGCCCCCCTAGTAACCCATGTCAGTCAGTAACCTCAAGCAAGCCGAACGCAGTTTTATGTCGAAACCACGAATTAACACTAGAGCACTGGAGTCAGAGTCATAAGTTCTGCTTGCTGTTGGCTTTTGTTTACGACAGAGCAACTCGTGCTGAGGGCTGAGTTGCAGGTATCCGAAAAATATATATTTTGAAATTATCACAGTACGCACTTGAACTTAAAAGCTATCAAGATATGATTTATGCGCATATCGAGGGCATGCCTTGCACTTCTTACAATTTATTATGCTTGTTGTTGCTTTGTCGCTTGCTTATCACTGAAGGCTCATTTCATCAATCAATCAAACCCGACAATGCTTAGATTTTAAGCTTTTCGCACATGCAGTTATTTATACAAATGTTTTATTTTTAATTTGTTTTGCTAATTAAATATATTAATTAGTAATTGTGTGTTGTCACAATTTTAAAGGCGGCGATCCGCACGCGGTGAGTTTAGAACTTTGACTGTTGTTTGGGTTTCGCAGGCAAACATCGACGTCGCAGTCAACGCTGCCATTGACTGCGAAAACGCTGCAGGCAGCGACGACGACAGCGACGCACACCCTAACGTCTTTTGCGTATGATATGGAGCGCATACATATTATATACATACACATGTATATTTAGACATATATTGCTGTGTTGAGCTTTTATAGGTCGCGCACACAAGCTTCAAACAGTAATAACGTACATTTTATAAATAATATTAAGATGAATAATGGCACGAGTAAAAACTTCAGATATGAATAAATGGATTGCATTATATTTTTATATATGTATGTTGACTAAAAATCTCAAAATTAATCAACGAAAATAAATGTTGATGTATTGAACTACCTTTTATTCAAGAACAAATGAAAGGGTAGTTGAGCAAAGCACAGCACCCGCATTTCAAGATAGTACAGATTTGCAAATAAAAATATGAAGAAGAGAATTAAAACAAATACAAGCGTAAGTATTATGTATGTTATTACATGTATATATGTATATGTATGTGAATTACCAGCAGATAAATGCTTGCATCTCAAGCAGTTCGGGCAGCGGAAACGGACTCAAGTGCCACGCATTGGCAGCGGTATTAGTATGAGTCCGAGAGAACTCAATTATCAATTTAATTTATTCAGCAAACAGCAAACGACAAGCAAATAAATAAGTTTGTGCCAAAAAGAAAAAAAGGCCGTCATAATCAGTGTTTGGATTTCTAATTAACGTGCCGCTTCCAGAGCAATGGGATTTTGGGCGTGGGTGTGAGAATAGGAGTGGGAGGTGCCTCAATGTAATTGTAAATGTTGCCGATGCGTTTTGTTTGCGCACGAATAACGAGCCTAATTTATTGATAAGCAATATCAATAAAGGGCGCCCGGCAAAGTCAAGCTAAGCAGAATGCGTAGCAACAACAACAACATCAACAATGACAACAACAAAGCAGCCCCCCAAAAGAACATGAATATAAATAATAACAGCGGCCAAGGTCGTGACAAAGACTCAGCGCATAAAAGCTGCACCGCTTAAGTAAAACTGCATACAAGCGAGGGCAGTTTGCAAAGGTAATAGCGAAAGGGATTTCCCTGACTATTCAGTATGTTAAGTGAAGTTCTTTCTCACGATAGTTGACATAATATTACTAAAAAAAATTCGGCAAAAATTATTAACTTTTTATTGTCTCTGCTGCTGTTTGCTCAATGATTCAAGTATTGTTTGGACATGTAGCAGCCCTCGATAGGCAAGCTGGGAACGCAGCTCTAGTTATTGACATGTTTATATATCGCATGATTATGACGGCGGCTGCTGCTGAAATGAGTTGGCTGCTAATGAGTCGCCAACAACGTTGTCGTCGCGGAAGCCGCTGCGAAGCTGTTAACAGTTAAAGCTTACGCACTACCTTGACACTGGGCGTAGCTGAGTGGACGCCTTTGTAGCCTGAGCCCTAGCTCGCGAATTGCGAGCATATGTTGAGCATTAAACTCGTTTACGATCGCAGCTCGCAGCGTTGAACTTCATTCTGATTAGCGTTGTCAGAGCCGCAACAAATATTTGTATTCATACGGAAAATTAATTAGCAGATAACGATCAAAGCCAACAACAGCACAGCTTGCGTAGAAGAAAAGCCCATTTAATTAGTTTAATTAAACATAATTATTCACGAGCCGGCAATGAGTTTACAGAGCTAAGCAAACAAATAAATAAAAAATATTCAGGAAATAATTTAAATTTGTAAGCGAATTCTGCGCTAAAAATCGTTTATAAACAAAATTTGAAAATGCCATTTAAGACAAAATTAAGTATTAGCGGCAATGCCCAAAAATAAAACACTTGCAACATTCTTGGGCAGTCGAGTGCGATAACCCAAGGATCTATTTTTAAGGTGCTGCAATTCAAGCAAAATTAGCCAAAATAAATTAGCAATAAAATGAAAAGAAAGCAACTAAGAAAACTTAATTTACACTCTGCTACAGAAATATTTCAAGACTTTAGTCTTAGACCTCTTAAGCCAAATCGTAGTAGGCGCATCACTTGAAATGATCTTTATTGTTTGAAAGTTGCCCACCAAGCGTTGCTACAATCTATAAAAAAAATGTTTTTAATGTACCTTTAAGCTGATTGCTGCTTGGATTGAGGTTGTTTTCAAAAAGCTTCTATCTTTTCATATTTCAAATTAGTTTTCGCATAATTTTAGTATAGTGTCATCAGCATGTATGACTCGAGTTCATGGCAAATGAGATTTGTGAATTTGTGAACTTCCCTGGCCAGGTCATGACCATTGCTTTGAAGCCTGAAAAATGAAGAGCTCGTAATTTGATTTGCAATTGCAAACAGCGTTACGCGTGTGGAGCTCCAACTGAGTCATAGCTAAGGCAGATATATAGTCACTTTATTAGTGTAGTTATTGACACTGAGGCCTGATGTTGTGTGTGTGTGTGTGTGTGTGCGTGTGCGTGTGCGTGGGACAGGATAACAAAGAGTGAATGACATCATCATGCAGTATATGCTTTGATTCAATACAATAACAATAACAATTTAATGCATTTTCCAAGAAGTTGCATTAGTCATCAGCTGATAGATATGGAATTTACGCCGTCTGCTGCGCACACAAAAAAACACAACAAATTTTTGCCTATTTGCTACCATTTGGCAGTGGGCCAAATGTAACAGCAGACGCCTTAAAAATCAAAAGTCATACACAAAGAGGCAATAATCAAAACAATGGATATATACATCTAATACATGCCAGATCAATGTGTCAGTTAAACAGTCAATTAGTCTTTGGCTGCTGGGGGTTCATCTGAGTCATTCAACTGCGATCAATAAAAGTGCAAAACAATAGAAAAATTCATTAAAATTGCAAGGTGATAGCTCTAAGGAAAACAAATTTTTCGATTAAATTTTCGGCAAAAACTTTCACCTGAGTGGGAACAAAAGCGAAATTCCCACAACGGCAAATGCAAATAAAGCAACAAAGAAAGGAAAAGCGACAAATGGAAAAGCCTGAAACTCACCCTCTGTGGAAGCAACACAACGAAAACAACAACAAGAAAACCCTACGCAACATGTTCCATGTTCAACGTGGCCCACACTAAAATTGTGGGGTTGGGCGGTGATGTGGGGTTGGTGGCTGGGCAGAAACTGGAGCACGCGCTGCTCTCAACAACAACAACAACAACAGCAAACTGTGAGGGAAATAACGGCAAACGAACAAATTTTCATTTGCGGCAACGAAACGCGAAATACAACAACGCAAAGGCAAAAGCAAAAGACAGCGGCTGTTGTTACGAATTGCACTAAGTTGTAGTAGTCGCCTCTGTTGATAATGTATATGTATGTACATATGTGTGTGGATGGTTGTAGAAGTTGGGGTAGGAACTGGGAGCGGGAGCGGGCAGGGGGAGCAAGCTGATGCGGGTGCTTGCTGGCTGGGCCAATAGCCAATATCAAGTGCGCGGCGATGGCCGTTAGGATTTAGTCAGGGGATTGAGGTTACACTATTGGCAACTGGCAAGTGTGTGAGTGTGTGGTGGCAACTGGTGCCAAGGGCGATGCAACCAAATGCCTGCCTGGCTGCCTGACACTAACAATGACTGAAAGTAACAATTGACAACGCGGCGTATGCGCGATGCCACAGCTGATGTTGCTCTTGTCGCTGCTTGTTACACTGACACACTGAACGAGTCACAAACACACAGAGACACTGACAGGCGCACACATACATATATGCTCACATAAAGAAACTCTCGCTTGATTCCTTTTTTTTCGTATTGTTTTTGTTGCTTTTGACAGGCGCGCGTGTCTGTGTATCTTATGGATACACAATTTATGCTTGTCCAATTGCTCGCTTATGTTTATACTGTACGCCTTTATTATTATTGTTATTATTATTATTATTATTATTATGGTGACCGTGGCAATTGCACAGACTTACCTCACAGTTTATAGCTGAATTAGATTTGCACTAGGTTTTCCTTATAAAATTGGAAACGCAAACTCTGACATTGATGGGCAATATGCTTATCTTTTGTTTGAGCAAACGACTGAACGCATTTGTTTATAACGATTCCATGCCGCGCACTATGCTCTCGCTACACATAATTTCATATAACAATTATATATACGCATATATATTTTTTGGCCTATATGTATAATGCATGAGTATCGAAAATGCTGCCCCGCGTTTGGTTTTGCGCGCGACGATGCCGAGCGATTTGAATGGCAGCTACGACAACGTCGCTGTTCGAGAGCCGAAAAGCGTATATACAACAAAATATTTGGTGTGCCTTTCTGAGGATTACACACACACACACACACATATATATACACATGCACACGTTCATTGAGAGAAATAAGAAAAACATACCAAATTTCCCAAACTGGAGTTGCCACTGTTTTGATCCATTGGTGAACAAAAGTGTAAGTAGCTTTGCAATTACTTGAAGTTACGAATTTACGCAATTAACCTATTTAAATTGTTGACAAATGTCTATAAAAAGAATTTTGTATATTGTTGGATTCGTAATAAATACATGACACACTACGCATATGCTACTAGCTGGCAACTCTGTACCGGTGAAAATTCTGAGAGCTTTTCCGTGCCAGACATGCGCATAGGGTAACGCTCTGTTACTCTATGACCCACAGGTCGTATGAGTAATCGACAGCAACTCAGCGTCAGGCGCAACAAATTCGAGCGTGTGATAAGACAGATGAAAGCGATGCGCCCTACGCACAGTTTATTCAATACTTTCGCTTTTCCACCCAACAAGCCAGAGACAGAGAGAGTTTGAGAGAGAGCGAGAGTGGCAGAGTACTAGAGTCTTAGAGAGAGAGAGAGAGAGCGCGTGGGCGCCGAAAATACATTCATAGGGCCATTCGGGCCCCGGGCCCTAGACAACTGAACGTTGCGTTGAGTGAGGTAGGAAATTTATTGCTGTTATCAGGCAAGACGGAGGGAAAGCAAAACAAACAGAAATTCGGGCAATGGGACTTACTGAAACTAGGTCAAATCCCAGCCACCGAACTATCATTTCGTAACACATTCCTCTCAAATTGCGTGCGTGTGAGTAAACATAATAGTAATTGATTATAAATTATGCATCCATTGATTTCCACAAATAATAAATAAACAGTAAACATGTGCTCCCAATCATTGCATTGCACTAAAATAATTAGTTGACTTTAGAGTATTAATTATACATAAGCATATGTACACATTATTATACATATGTGTTTTTTTTTATTGTTTTATGACTATTCACAGTGTACAATTTGCATTGTTTTCTGAAAAATTATTATTGTGTGCGAGACATCAGGGTGGGTTAACAGCAAATTTGAATTTGCTCGCGGCTCGCTCTGATGCGCTCCTACAAGAACTCTTACCAAAAGTTGTTTTTTTCCGTAGTCAGTACGCAAATTTATATGGTAGTATGAAAGGATTTCGTTATAAGATTTTGTTTAGTGGGGTTTTGATGCTAATGTGTTCTCTCGTCATGATCTAGACACACTCACATAAATATGTGGGCATATGAACATATGTTGCTTTCATGGGTTCTATGATTCGCCAAAGTTGATGGGTGCGACTGCGCTGATGCCATTCAGACGTTTAATCGCAATCTTCGCTACACCCTTTTGGCATTCGGCAGAGCCGCCCATGAGCACCAGAAAGAGTCCATTGTGTGCTACTGTGCTCCACATACGCTCAATGAATTTGTCCAGTTTGGCCGCAGAGCGCTCGGCGCTCTCAACCAAAAAGTCACGCTCCGGCACTATCAGATTCGCAATGGTGAGTGCATTTTCCATTGCTATCTCATTGACCTTGCGCACCGCCTCCTTCGAGCTGGACACCTCATGCACTTGGACTGCTTTGCTGCTGTCCTTAGGAGTCGCCTGCTCCGCTTTGCGTATAATCTCCTTAAGCCCTGGCTGCAGGTCGCCCACTGTGACAATGGCTGTGCGCTTGTCCCGCTTGGCCACGTGGGCGAATAGATTGTTGGCAATGCCGTCACCGGCACTGGCACGTATGACTTCGTGGATACGCTTGCGCTGGGTGAGAATTTCGTCGCCAAACTCAATGCTGTTGGCCAGCTTCATTTTAACTAGCTTGAGAGTGGCGCGCGAATCCTCAATGGAGTCGTGGCCGTCTTCATTCTCCTGGATACTCTCCTGCAGGAACATCTTGGCCAAATGCTTGAGCTTGCTCTTGCGCTTGCGTACACCTGAGATGTTGAAGCACACGCTAGTGTCTATTACATACGGATGCATCATTCGCATTGCATTCAGATCAGAATTAAGCGATTGACCCACTAGTATCGCATCTGGCGGCAGTAACGCAGACACCTCGCTCTGCACCTCCGACAGCTTTTTGGTAACCGATTCCATGAGGTCCGGCGTTATGCCGGAGTACTGGGTGAGGTAGTCAACAATTTCATTAACGGGACGCACCAGTGTCTCATAAACTGTCCTGTACTCCTCATCCACAATAGAGATGCGCGTCAGTTCATTTTCGCCAGAGACAGTGCGACACATTTCACAATCTACGCCGAACATAGGACTGCGGTTGGTGACTGGAGTGTAAGACTTTTTGGTGAACATATAGGTCTGGAACCGCGCATGTAGCTCGCCTTGCAACGGTATAGGATAGCCTTCATCCACCATTTGAAGCGCTGAGAGCAGCAGCTTTGTACGCGGAAACTTATCGTCCGGATGCAGATCAGTCGCTTCATCCTGCATGCTTGGCGCTTGCTTTTCAATGGGAAAAATTGTTTTTACAAAGAGCGTGGGATCCTTACTTAGCTCCACAGCAGATTCCAGTGAACCGTGCTCATTAATTAGCTTCTGCGCTTGGACATTTGTCAGCGGAATCTACAGAGTAAATTGTAAGTTTAATAAGAGTTTAACAATTGCTATATAATACTTGACTAGCCTGCGCGATTTCGTCTATGATCTTTCCCTCGTCCTGCGGCGGCAGCACTACTTCCAATTTCGTATCGAAAATTCTGTTTGTGGCCTCAAAGCGGCTTTCATTGGAGATATAGTGATAGAGCGACAAGCCCTCCAGTATGAGCACCACGCTGTGTGAGAGACTCAAGAATTTCTCAGCCGCGCACCAGCGATCGGGCACACAGGGGCTCTTTTTGCCAATGAGAGCCGACATTAGCAAGTGCTGTATGTCCGTAAGAAAGATAGGCGTACGCTCCTGTTGTGGTATCTCCAGCTGTGCACGCCTGCCCATCTCACGTAGATGCAGTGTAGGCACACTTTCCAGTTCGCGCTTTCGCCGGCGCAGCTCCAATGATAACGTCTTGTATTGGTCCTGAGTGAGTGTTGACGGTACATTATCGCCTCCGGCAGAGTTGTTGCGAATGCGTTTAATTTCGGGCTCATCAGAGTCGGCCTCATCAGCATTGCCATTAGCTGCAACGATTGCTTCGTTGCTGCTAGTACTGCTACTGTCCGGCATGATAGTGAGTCGATTGCGCGGCTTCCGTTTGCTACACACTGCAATAAAATCATCGTCCTCCTTATCCGCCGGCTCTACCTCGTGTATGCGTTCCGCTCGGTCCCTGTCGTTCATCTGTATTAGATTTGCTAGAGCAGCGAGTTTTTTCTTTTTCTTTTCGTTGCGCTCATGCTGCTTGGAGGACACTTGATTTTTCATTTTCGTACGCCTGTTGGTCAAACTAAACAACGCCAGGCATTAAAGATCATATAACTAATTGAAACTCTGTTGTTTAAGTCAATAATAAAGAATTCTGTTTACAACATATCCACACGTGTTTTGTTTTATGTATTGATGTAAAATTAATATCGATACATCGATATTTAGCAAAAAAAAAATTTAACTAACGATGTTAGGTAATTTGGTCACACTTAGACTTTTTGTTATGGTGGCCGCGAGATTTAAAAATTGTATTTTTATATTGTGTTTTGTATTGTTTATAAGACACAAACACTTTAAACAAAGATGATTTACTACATATCACATGGGAAGACAGAAAATCAATGCATTTTTTTTACCTCGCACACAATGCTGAGCCAAGGCATACACAATAACATTGTAGATAATACTCGCTAATTTCTTGCGTATTACATTACATTACATGTTGTGCGTATGGCAAGCTGTACACTGTAAAATAGGCTTAAATTTTATATTGAAGTATTTTTGGATATTGTTGCTTAATTATAGCACAATAAATACATTTTTAAACGTATGTTATGAACATATGGCCGTAAATGCATATATCGACCTGCCGCCATAATTGGAAAGCGACTACATAGAAACAAGTGTTATCGAATTCTGGGCATTTTTGCGCAAAATATATCGTATTTGACTTACCGTTAGAGTGCCGCGTGCTTTTTAGGAATTTGCAAAGTGGAATTGAAGTGTTTAATAAACGTTTATTAAAATGTTCCACAGCGTCAAGCCTCTGTCAAAATACTTGCTGCAAAAGTCGGTGCGAATATACGATGCCATATTTACTTTACACGCGAAATGTACTTGTGCATTGCTGCTTGTGTGTACGTTTCTGCTTTCTTCAAAACAATATTTTGGCGATCCGATTATATGCAAGTCGGACATGAAAACGGACTCTGATTTTGTTAACTCATACTGCTGGACACTGGGTACATATGTATTCCCAACCCAGCCGGAACTTAAAACTGAAAACTACAATGAAACAATGGAAAACATTCATGACACCAATGTGCAGTACAACATAGACTTAATCTATCCGAGAAGTTCAACGGAAAAACGTGTTTTCCTGCGCTATTATCAGTGGGTTGTTATAGTCCTCTTGCTGCAGTCGTTTGTTTTCTACTTGCCAGCATTTCTATGGAAGATCTGGGAGGGTGGACGGCTCAAAAGCCTGTGCTCCAACTTAAATGAATCGATGACTTCAGGAAGCTCTGCAAATATTAAAAAGCTGGCAAACTATTTTGCTATGGACTATAAGGAAACCCATCTGCGCTATTTTCTATCCTATATATTTTGCGAGGTGTTGAACTTTGTCATCAGCGTAAGTTTACAATTTAGATGCTTTTTTGTGATTATTAATAATCTGCACTTTAGATTGCCAACATGCTCCTGTTGAATGTGTTTTTGGATGGCTTTTGGTCGCACTATGTGAAAGTGCTGGGATCTGTGCACCTTTACAACTGGAACACCTGGGACCGCGTGACCAGCAACATATTCCCTAAAATTGCCAAGTGCGAGATTGTCAAATTCGGCTTCAGCGGCTCAATGGAAAGTTACGACTGTCTCTGCCTGCTGCCGCTTAACATACTAAATGAGAAAATCTTTGCGGTTCTATGGGTATGGTTTATATTAATGGCTGTGCTTGCTGGCGCCAAGCTTCTTTATCGTCTTGTGACCACCTTCAACCGTGATGTGCGTCTAATGCTGCTGCGCAGCCAGGCACGCTTCATACCCAAGACATCGATGCTTTTAGCGCTGCGCGGCTTTAGCTGCGGCGACTGGTTCCTGCTGACGCGCGTCAGCAACAACATGAGTGTCGAGCAATTCCGTCAACTGCTGGAGCTGCTGCTTGAGCAGAAGCGCATAACTTCCAAGAACAATTCAAGCCTAGATGGCGCCTAAAATTTGACTCCTAAGCTCTGCTTATCTATTGAAAAACATACAATTATTGATCAATTATCACACATGTCACACATTGACCATCACTAGAATGTAGGCCTTTTCTTTATAAAAACTGAATCTGAAATCATTTGATTACCCTTGCCTTACTCTAGCCTTAAACCTAAAGTAAGTTAACTGAATATGAAAACTGAAGTGAATAAAGTGTCTTTCTGTTTATGGATGTACGTACATAACCATGTACTTATGTACTATCCTTATAATAATCGAGCTTACCATTCATTTTGACCCGGCTGTGCATAAAGAATTGTTCCGCACATCTTGCTCACCCGTTGTGGAAGGTGAACTAAACGCAGTAGTTGAAAAAGTAAACACTTTACTGAATTTTGCATCAACGTTTTGTGAATGATTTCTGTGTGTGCGGTTTCGTTGGTCCATAAAAAACAATAACGGCGCGCAGTACTACTTACAATGAATCTGAGGGTAAAATTTTGATAAAACTTTTGACTATTTCCTCGGAAGTTTTCATGGAGGTATTTTTTTTTTTTGTTGATTAACTAGTGTATTTGTAGCGTGTTTTGTTTTTTGTAGGTCTTTTACTAAAAAAAAAAATATTTTTGTTGCACGTTTTTTGGGTGTATAGAATTTGTCAAATGATTTTAAAACTAAACTAAAAAATTATTTACATCATCTAGTCAAGGCTTGCTGTACTCTCCCCCAACCCTGTGCAATGCCACGCTCCGGTACCGTCGTCTCTTTAGCTAAAGACAATTTGGTCTGCAATTGGTGGGTGGTGTTGGTTCGTTGCTCTGCAATTCCCTTCAACTTGCACTCTTGCGTGGTCACTTATGCTGCGTCTGCAGTTTGCTTGGCATTTTCATTAACCAAAAAATTGTAAAGTTCAAAACACAGCACAAAATGTAGTTCATAATTGGGTCGACGTCGTCGTCGACGACTTCGATCACCGTCTGATCCACTTTCCAAAAGCTTCATAAGCGCGCCCACAGACAGCGTTGGCTTCAGTTGCTGTGTGTCGTTGCCCGTGGAACGTGCGGAAGTTGTTTGAAATTTGTTGTACATATATACGGATCGCCTCTCTTGATATCGGGTTCCCGTGCAGCCCATTGGATTACAATTGTTTGATTGGTTTTTGTTTTAATTTTTTTTAAACTGAATTTCTGTAATTCGAAGCTCCTTTTCGGAGACAAGTGTTTGAAAGTGTTTTAACAATTATTGCTGAATAATATGAAAATAGTTCAAATAAAATAAAAAAAATAAAATCAATTTTACGGCGAGCTCAAAACTAAAATGAAATTGAGCTTAGATGGTATGTGCGAATAGTATAAAATATGTTGGTTAATGCCAATGAACAAAAAAAAACCGCAAGTGCTTAGCGGAATTTTTTTTTAAGTATGCTTAAATTTTAAAATACTGTGTATCAGCATTTATAAATATTGCGAAACTGAACTGTTATATGCTGACTAAAAAAATGATAAGCCGAAAATGGGTTTTTTTCTTTGATTGTATAAAAAACGACTTAATTATGTTAAAGTTAATAACGTGTAAACATAAATTTTTGCTAAGCTAAACTAAATGAACGCCTACGAAAGACTTTTAATAAGAAAGTATTGTTGAATTTCTTGTACACTTGTCAGGAAATTAAATAATTATTTTACGAGTATTGGTTTTGATTTACTTAGAGTTGGAGGCGAAGCGCTCTGTACGTGCTCCTCGTCGTTGCAGCCTGTCCATGCCTCGCCTGCCTTGCACCCGCCTCCTGGCGATATCCATACTGGTGCTCGTCATCTTGTTCATGTCGTTGATCTATCATGGCATCGTACTAGAACGCATGGGTATGTATCCCTTATTTAAACCTAGCAATGCGTGCCTGTTAAAGGACTTTTCGTAGATCGACTGCATCAGAAAATGGCGCTAAACGAGAAACACGCACTAAAGCTGCAGCCCAGCGAAGATGAGGCCATATTTATAGGTCCTCAACCGCAACCCTTTCATATACCGATGATGTCAAGGAACAATCCTAACACGCTGACCAAGAGTGAGGAGCAGGCGTTGCGTCTTAAGCATTTCCGTTTCAAGTTTCGCCTAAAGAAGAAACATCGTCGACGCCGCAGCCTGCTGGATATTGATCTGATTGATCCACTGCGACTGGAGGCCAACATGCAGCGTCTGTATACGAAGCTGCGCAGCAAGCGTGCCAAGGAAGCGCTCAGCCGGCTGGAGCAACAATATATGCATTGCAAGAAACAGACGCCGGAGGATTGCTTGAGTGCCTTTATGCGCATGTACGATATGGCCAAAGAGATCACCGAAAAAATGGACAAAATGAAGGCCATCATAAAGGATCAGATCGACTCTAGCAGCAACGAGTCCAAAGAGTTCCAGGCATTCACAGCGGACAAAAAAACTCGCGCAACAGTTGAGCAGCAGGCCGAGGTGACAACGCCTATGACAAATAGCACTGAAGAGACAACCACAAAGCCCATGCGCATCAAGATAAAGCCGGCAAAAATAAGCTGGATTATCGATGGTCACGGTCAGGATGAGCAGGAGGCTTACGTAGAGAACACTCCCAAATCTGTGATTAGCACGCCACCGATGAATGCAACTACCATGGCGGCCATCACCACAAGTCTAGAAACAACAACGACAGCAACAGCAGCAGCTGAGATTTATACGACGAGCAGCAGCATTGCCACTGTTACCAACGGCATGAAGGCTTCGAGTAGCTTGACCACAGATAGTCCTGCAGCGGAGGACGAGGAGGAAATTACGGATCCTGTCACATGGATTTTGGATCGTTTCGATAAGCCCAAAGAAATTCTACAAACCACCGAAAAGCCCCAACATACAACCACTATAAATATTGAGAGCAGTGCGAGTGAAACCACTCATGCCTCTGGGGACTTTGAACTTTTTTCGCTAATGACAGAGGAGCAGCCACTCCCCACTACAACTATCCCACAGCCTGATATGCCACGAAAACTGCAAGTGGACTGGATACTCGATGTTGAGGAGCAACCGGTGGCACCCATTGTGCACCCACCCATCAACACATCCAGCCCGAATACCACAGCCAGTCCGTATAGCACAACTATTTCGATGGATAGACTGAACCACACTGCCTTCCCCACCAAACCCAAACCCATGAAGATCAGCTGGATCATTGATGGCGATGCCAGCGAAGAGCTGACCACCGCTCAAAGTAAAATCGATAACAATGCGACCACAACAGAGGCCGCCAGGGCTGCGCATCCACTGGACGATCCCAGCAGCTTGGAAAACATGCTGGGCAGCTTTGAACGGCATGAGCTGCAAAAGCCACTTATCAAGTTGATCCCCGACAAAGAGAATACCACGCAAGAGTGGATCACCACCTCGTCCACCACCAACCAACCAAGTGTCTATGATCGTCAGTTCTGGGTGGAAGAGTTTGAGAAGCAGGCACAGGACGAGCTCATCGACACATTTGGCACGCAGTTGGATGCCGAAAGTCTCCAGCAAATGGGACCCAAGCTCAATCCGGCAACAAGCAAAACGCTCAATGGTAAGTAGTTCGATCCATGACAAGCTTCTTTATTTACTTTTGCCTTCGCTTAGCTGCCGATGCGCAGCTGGTGACCCTCTGTGCGCACTTGGCCCAGAAGATGCGTCAACGCGCTGCTTTGGAGCCCACGGGCGCAGCAACAGAAACGTTCACTGTCTCGCCCGGTGTGCAGTTCACCAGTCGAGGACCAGGTGGCTTTCCAGTCTCTGGCGAGACTATGAAGGCTTCCGCTCAGTTCATGTTTAATCCAAACTTTGGCATGCCCAGCATACCCGTCTGTTTCTACATGACGCCCGCCAATTTCCGCATGCCAATGTGGTCGCCCACGCCCAATTTTATGGGCATGCAGGGCGCTCACTTTGCCGGACCCTCCAACGCTGGAGTTGGTGGTGGCGGAGGCATCTTCTTCGTGCCGCAACAATTTGGTCCTTCTGGCAACTTCTTTGGCGGCAGCGCCGGCACTGCAGGCGCTGCCCAAGGCCAGTTGCCAAACATCTTTTCCAAGAACGCCTCGCCGCAGAAGCAAGCTAACGGACAGCAGGTCTATTGCACCTATATGCAAAACCAGGCACAGCAGGCAGCTCAATCGCAGTCGCAATCCATGTCTGGCAATTTATCGCCTGGACAGAGCCAAAGCGGCTTCTCCAATGCTAACTTTAAGATGCGTCATGCCAATCAGACCAACGTCCCTCTCCAGAGCCAAGTTATCTACGCCTCCTATGTGGACATGCCACCACAGCAGCCGCTGGAGCGGCACAAGTGCCCTGAGCCGGATCAGTTGGCCTGCTTTGGCCAGCAGGAATGCATTCCTTCGTCGCGTTGGTGCGACAATGTGGTCGATTGTTCTGATGGCAGCGACGAATCGGCCTGCACCTGCGCCGACCGCCTCGACGAGGAGCGTCTCTGTGATGGTTATGCGGATTGCCCGATGGGTGAGGATGAGCTGGGCTGCTTTGGCTGCGAGCCACTGGCCCACTCCTGCTACGAAAACGCGGAGCAGTTTGCACGATACAATCGCTCCACCCTGTCCATGTGTTACAGTCACCTCGAGCGCTGCGACGGATTCTTCAACTGCTTGAACGGACGCGACGAACTGCAGTGCAACATGCTCGTCACAGATGTTACTCATCACATGGTAAGTACTCTCAAAATTATTGTTAGCTATGAACAAAAAAATGTGTTTTGTACTGAATTAATCAATTGGGGTTACGATAATAATAAGCTTTTTTTATTTATTTTTTTTTTTTTTAAATTAAATCATTTATTATGTCCGGATCCATTCAGTCTTTTGAATATGACCGGTACTCTGTATGGGAAGATATATATAGCACGTTTGAGCCTAGATGGCTAACAAATATTGGTTTGTGTATTTATGTAATCTTTCTAATGGATGGATTATTTTCAGTCTATTTATATTGTCAATAACTTATTCTTAACTAAGGTTAATCGTTGCGTTTTCTTACAGATCCTTACAGTGCTTTATTTGTCCACGTAAATCATTTCCATACACAAATGTAAAAGACAAATATTCAACAAAAATCTTATTCTGTATAAATACAAACCATTAAATTCTAATCTACTATAGTACAAATGTAAGAACATTTATTAACAAATTCAAAGATTGGATTACCATTATGGCATTAACGAATCGCTATATAAAAGAAAATGAATTTTAAATTTAAAGAAATACCAGAAAGAGAAAAGATTCTCGGCAATTCTAACTAAAAAAGAACCCGATTTAAAATGTTAGCCAATTTTCCAAAAAAGTTAAACTTTGACCGTAAATGCATCTAGTAAAATAGGCTATCGATACAAAGTGGTTGGACATCAATCGACACTTTTATGTTCAAAAGCTGAATTAATATTTGATGTGATGATTGGAAACGTGTGATTAATTAATATTTTACCATTCCACTCAAGTTTCAGGCTGCCACGGCTGCGGAAGGGTACCTCTATCATAATCATCGTGGGGATTGGTATCCGGTTTGCAACAACGGTGATAAATGGGCAGCGGCTGCCTGCGAGCTGAATAATGTCGATCTATTGGAGAATGTGACCTTTAAGGCGCTGTCTGTGCCGGGACCGTTCATCGAGCCCTCGCTGCATGCCGGCATACACTTTGCTCAGGCATGTAACGGGCGTAGCAATGAAGACACGCTAGTGGACCATGTGGCCTACGTAAAGTGCCCTGCACCGCAGTGCGGATTGCCCAGCAAGCCGCTGCCCAGCATGCAGCTGAAGCGCGCAAAACGCGCTGTGGCTGAGTCGGAAACAAAGAAGGGACGAATCGTTGGAGGTGCTTATACTGAAGCACTGCAGTGGCCATTTGTGGTAGCCATCTATCGGGACGGCAAGTTCCATTGTGGCGGCACCGTTTACTCGGAGCGTTGGGTGAGTTCCATCAGCTACGACCGAGAACTTTCATTTAATATTGAGCTTGTTGACTTTCAGATTATTAGCGCGGCGCACTGCGTTATTAACCACAACAAGTATTACTATGAAGTGCGTGCTGGTTTGCTGCGTCGGAAGAGTTACTCGCCTGCTACGCAGATTCAAACGGTTACCCATGTGGTTGTACACATGGGCTACGAGCGTCGCACCATGCGCAATGATCTGTCGCTGCTCCGAGTGGCGGCCCCACTGCAGTTCAACCGCTGGGTGCAGCCCATATGCATGCCGGACAAGGGGCGCACCACGTTTGGCGACGATTGGATCTGGGGTCCGGAGGAGCACACGCTCTGCACTGTCGTCGGTTGGGGTGCCATACGAGAAAAGGGTCCAAGCAGTGAGTTTCTTGTCAAACTTAATTATAAGCAAATCCTTTGATTGTCTCTCTCTCTGCAGGCGATCCGTTGCGACAGGTAATTCTGCCCATAAGAAAAGACTGCACTGATGCAGAGGATAGAGCCGCAGAGGACATCTGTGCCGGCGATCCGCATGGCGGTCGTGATGCTTGCCAGGGTGACTCGGGTGGTCCGCTGTTCTGCCGCAGCGTCAACCACACTGATCAGTGGTATCTCGCTGGCGTCGTTAGTCATGGCAATGGCTGTGCTCGTCCCAAGGAGTTTGGCGTCTACACACGCGTGGCGCTCTATCTGGACTGGCTGGAGCTGGCAGTCGCGCCACATCCATTACCAGCAGTGCAGCCGCTGCAACTATGTCCCGGATTCACTTGCGTCTGGGGCGGCAAGCGTTGCATTGCTCAACGGAGGCGCTGCGATCGAATTGTCGACTGCCTGGGCGGCGAGGATGAAGTGGGCTGCACCTATAATTTTATTCCTGACATGGTTGGAAGTTCCAAGCAGAACCAAACCGCTACCACAGAGAGTGATTATCATCCGCTGCCAAAGCAGTCTAAAGTCGCAGACCAAACGCATCATGCACACGAGTTGGAGCCAATGCTAGCGCAAAGTAATCAAAGCCAGGATGTGGCCATTGAAGATGACGACCTGCTGGCGGAAATTACAACTACAACTGAATCAGTCAGTACTACAACACAGTTGTCCAACGAATCCACCCTGCCAGCTGAAACTTCCACAACTATCCTGGAGAACAGTACACAATCTGCAGAGCCTGAGTTTAGCACAACAAGCCATCCACCCTCTGAGCAAACAACAATGACGGCTACAGTTGCAACCACTTTGCCTACAACCACTTGGCCCACATCCACAGAGGATTTGACAAAATTGACGGATCTTATAACGCAATTGATGCACGAGAGCACTACAATATCATTGCCAACGACTATGTCTGCTGTTGTCTCAACAGATGCACCCAATGGGCTCACAACAGCAATTACAACAACAATAAACAGAACCACACATGCTTCAACGACAGACTCACCAACAACAACAAAAGCTGAGACCACAACCACCATGGCTTCTACTTCTATTGAAACCACCAATAATGCTGCGACAATGTCAAGCTTGCATACTACGGAATCCACTTTTTCATCAGCTCCTATTCGCGACAACATCAGCACCCACAACCCACCGACAACAACAACAGCAGCAACTGTAACAGTAACCACAACAACAATGGGCAACATTACGCGTACACAGACACATCTGCCCAACAAGTTCGTCTGCCAAAAGTAAGTTTATCATTAAGCAAATTCAAACAAGTGGGAGCAAGTATTGAAGTCAAGATGCAAAACCAGCTTATGGTCGCTATTCAGGCATAAATAAATTAAAATAAACATTTTTGCTTGAAAGGTACGGCAGCAATTTTTTTTTTGGGAAATATTACTGCCAAAATCAGTCAAAACATTTTCAAAATAAAATATATTTTATCATTAACTAACTACCTATAAAACATTTAAAAATTCTATAATTTAATACATTTTTGTTTGTTTTTTATGTATTGTAAATACTAAATCCAACAAAGATTAGAAGTCACAACGTCTATGTTGGACATTCATAAAGATAAATTAATTGAATTTACTATGGAGTGATAGTCACTAATTGAGGATTTTAATTGTTTTGCCGCATAGAATGCCACAGATTGTGGACTTGGCTCATCGCTGCGACCGCAAGGTGGACTGCGAGGATGGAACTGACGAGGTGGACTGTACTTGCCGCGATTACCTCAAGGGCAATCTAGGCATACTCGTCTGCGATGGCAAAGCTGATTGTGAGGATCTGAGTGATGAACAGAGCTGCGGTAAGCAAAACGGATGAGCACATTGTAAAAGAGAAAAATAATTATTTCAAATATGTAGGCAGCTGCAAGGAGAACGAGTTCCACTGTGTGCTCTCCAAGGACTGCGTGCCGCTGGCCAAACGCTGCGACAATGTGGCAGACTGTCGCTTCAAGGAGGATGAAAAGGATTGCTGTAAGTTGGGTGAACTCAACTTCGATAACGAAGTCCACAACTTATCTTATTTTCACGCAGTTGCGCTGACCAATGGCCATGACGTACACTTCGATGCACACCAGCAGCCAAAGTTCAGCAGCGTAGGTATCTTCTCGAAAAATGCGCATGGCGTGTGGCGGGTGGTGTGCGCCCATGAGACGGGCTACCATGAGCATCAGGCCAACACGGCGGATGCAGTATGCGCTTTGATGGGCTTCAAGGGTGCGCATTATTTCAACAGCACCCAATTTGTTAGCCAGACGGTAATGCACGCCATTACACCGGAGCTGACGAAGAAGAGCCACGTGGACGCCCAGCTGCGTGCAATGATGAGCGACAATGCGCAGTTCACCAGCTCAGAGATGCTGCCCCGCGTACATGGACATCAAGCGCTTGACTCGCTGCAAAAGGCGCGTGTGCAGACCAGCAAATGCTTGGGCATATATGTGGAATGCAATCCACGCTCGAATGCCACCAAGCCCATGAAGACGTTCAGCGCTGGCCAGGCGGTGAAACAGCGACCGGCGCAAGGGGTGCCCGTCCTGGTGCCCACCATTGAGACGCACAAGCGGCCACATGTGCACTTCAAGCCACAGCCACAGCCAGTGCAGCTGGTGAACAAAAAGGATGAGGTGCTGGACCGCATCGATGTGCTAATCAAGAACAAGCTGAACAAGACGCTGCTGGTGCAGGAGGAACTGCACGAGGCTGTGGAGGAGCTGCACTGGCCCTGGCTGGCGGATGTGTATGCCAATGGCGAGCTGTGGTGCATAGGCGTGCTGCTGGACAAGCACTGGCTGCTGGTGCATGAGAGTTGCCTCACAGGCATCAGGTTAGCTCACTCATTTCACTTGAAGCCCAGCTAGGCTAACATATTGATCCTCTGCAGCTTTCAGACGGACTACATAAGCGCGTTGTTGGGCGGCGGCAAGACGAAGCGTTCCCTGCATCGCAGCACCCACGAGCAGATCCGTCGCATCGACTGCTATGAGGCGGTGCCCAAGTCGGACGTGCTCTTGTATCATCTGGAGCAGCCGGCCAGGTTTACGCATTACGTGCTGCCCACCTTCTTGCCAGATGTGTAAGTAAAATCAAGTGGTGATTTGAGCTGCAATTCTAAAGATCTTTCCATTGAGCAGCTCTGCTCAGAAGCCCAGCGATGCCCACGAATGCATGAGCGTGTTGCACGATGATCTCACTGGACGCGTCAAAACTGTGGCCATCGCACAGCTTGGCAACGTTACCAGCTGTAGTTCCTGCTTGCAGTTGCAGGAGCTTAAGCCCTCGGCTAATCTCATGCGCACGCTCAATGTAAGCGCAGAGGACTTGGCTTCCATATCGGAGGAAGTGGAACTGTCCAGCGAGATGACAGCGAAGCATATGCCAACGCTTACACAGTTCACCAGCTGCACGCAGTTTGGTCACAGGAACCTAACCTATTCTCGCGACAATCCCAGCGATCAGGGTGTGCTGGTGTGTCGCCACGCCCACTCGGGCTGGTATCCTGCCGCACTCTTTACGTATAACAACACCAACTGCCAGAGCTTCAAGACTCCGTTTGCCATAAGTACGCTGGAGCAGGCCTTCAAGCCACTCCAGGAGATCATGGATCAAGCGCAATGCCGCAATGTGCAAGCGACGCCTCAGTGCGAGACCCATCGCTGTGCCTTGGGTGCCTGCCTGCCCTCGAACGCCTTGTGCGATGGTCACAGCGATTGTCACGATGGCAGCGATGAAGAGGAGTTCAAGTGTCGTGAGCTAACCAAGAAGTGTGGTCCAGGTGAAATGAAGTGCCGCACCAGCGGCAAATGCGTGCCCAAGTCCAAGTTCTGTGATCATGTGCCCGACTGCGAAGATATGACCGATGAGCCTACCTTATGCAGCTGCTTTACATATCTACAGTAAGACTTGCCTATGAACTAACTGCTAACCTAACTAAACATTTGCTTTCCAATAGGGCCACGGATCCTGGCAAGATATGCGATGGCAAACGCAACTGCTGGGATAAGAGCGATGAGAGCTCTGTGCTCTGCAACTGCACAGCGGATCACTTCCAATGCAGCTCGTAGGTGCATAAGTGATTTATGTTATCGCACTTGTTAAATTATTATTTACAGCTCACCTGAGGATTGTATACCCCGCGACTTTGTGTGCGACAAGCAGCCGGATTGCCCCAACGGCGAGGATGAACGCTTCTGCTTTGGCATTGAGCAGCCACTGCAGGATCAGAGCTCGGACTTTGCCAACAATATGCAGCAGCAGCAGCAGTCCTATGGCCAGGTGATTGAACAAACCTATGGCGTCTGGCACACGAAATGCTTCCCCAAGAGCACGCCGCCTAGCAACGACGAGGTGCGTCAGATATGCCGTCAACTAGGCTATAGTCCGGATCGTCAGCCAAGCTACAGGCTCATAGACGATGCGTCAAACGAAGCAGTGCACACCTATGAGTGGGCGGATATGCGTGGCCGCAGTTTCGGTAACTCCACCGCGGTAGGTAAATATCGCGAGTCCACTAAGGCGGTCATCATCAGCAAGTTCTCGCCGCTGCAGCTGAACGAGCGGCTGACGCTGTTTCTCAAGCCCAGCAGACCTATTGCGGAGCTGGTCAAATGGAACGCTACGGACTCTAGTCGTTGCTATAGACTGGAAATACACTGCGCTTAGTCAGATATTCAACGTGTTTGGTTTGTTTTGTACGTTTTAGTAACAAATAAAAACGCAATGCTTTGTCAATATTATTTAATTTGTAACCTTTTTTTTTAATATTTTTAATCAGTTATTTATGTGGAATGAGTTGTGTTTTCTAATCATTCTTTTTTGTTTTTTGGTTTTTGTCCTTCAAGCTGGGTCACTGAAATTTTATGTTTAACAAACAAATTTTGTTTGGCTTTATAAATGTAAAAAATCGCATGTTTTTGGTTTCGGTTTTGTTACTTTGCTTAGTAAAAATTTAAACAATTTAATATGCAAAGCACTTATGTCAATCAATACATATATTTATATTTAAATAGTTTTTGTTTTTAGTATAAATTCGTTAAAAAGATTCAAGATTGGTTTTTGGTACAGAAAAAAAGGTACTTGATAATTATGAATGTAAGTAGGTAGTAAGTAGTATATGGGTTAACAATAGTTAGGGTTAGAAAATACAAATACTTTAACGAGCGTTTTTAGAATAGGCATAGGGGGCTTAACATTTTAAATCCTTTAAAGAAGGCTGGGCGTAATAAATAGTTTCTCATATATTTTTATAAGTCTTTGGCGCTGATTATAACAATAATTGGGAGTAATCTCAATAGCTTAATTTCCGAAAGTAAGAAACTTAATAGATTTTTAGAAAATTTTAGCTAAATTGGTTACTTTTTAAGTTAGTTGAGTTTGATTTTTAAGTAAAGTGTTTTTCTTTTTTTGTGCTTAAACAAATTTTACTTTATAATTTCAAATCGAATCACAAATGTTTTCAAAATATTCTGTTTTACTTCTGTTAGTGTTGCTCACTTAGACTAATACATGAATTTGTTAGTTGGATTTGTGTCTAGTTTAGTTAGTGTATTTAAAATGTGCGTTTAAGCGTTTCGATTAACTATTACGTAGCGTTTGTTGCTAATTGGTTACACGGTTCGATAGATACAGGCATAGAGTTATAAACACAACCATTTCGGCGATTCTAGAGTTAGAGCTTATAGTCTGAAATTGTGTTCGAGGAAAGCTGGAAACGATAAAATAGATAGATCGCTTACACTAAACTAATTTTAGCTTAAGCTTGAGTTGCTTTGCCTAGTCGCCTTGATTGCAAAACAATTGCGTAATCTTAAATATCATTTTACGTTGTCATGAAACACAGCAGTTTATTTATTTACATATACATATATAGTATAAATACCTAACAAATCAAACACTTGTCGTCACTAACTTTATGGCGTTACTCTGGATTTTTAATTAGGAATTGATAAACTTTACTAGCTACATGTATTCATGTTTATGTTATGTATGTATGTATGTAGGTATGTGTGTGCTCATTATGTGTGCCTAATCTTGTTAAAATCTTAATGAAATAGTTGGTGCGTTTTTATATACAATTTGTTGTTCTAGTTGTTAATTATAATAGTTTAGTATATTACTATATGCTTAGTAAGTATGTTTATTAAAGCTTAGGAAGTTAGTAGATTTCACTGCATATTTCCATGGTTGTCACTCTCTGATGAGATCATTCAGAATTCAATTATGTATATAATATATATTATAGGTGGTTAAGTATGCATCGGTCTCAATTCATTGAAAATACAATTTCATTGTGCATTAAATGCAATTTATAAACTTTGTTTTTAATACTTGTAGCGCAAGAATGTATCGAAATGTTCTGAATCCCTTTTTCCAACTTCTGAGATTGGTTCAGATAAAAGCTTTCAACCAAAAGATATACCAAGGATCATAGAAAATCCAGTGCATGTGCTCAACAATGATTGATAAATAATGATCCTTAGATTCTGGAACATTTCTTGGAATAACTGAGCAACTGAGCAGTAACAGATACCAAAATGCTTAATTGTAAATGAAAACAAAAAAAATCTCCAGAAATATAATTCAATAAATAAGTAGGTAATATATTTTACTAGAGTTTGCAAACGCACAAAAAATACATATGTATAATTAAAAACAAAAATAAATAACTAAATAATATTAAGCAGAAAGTATATGTCAGCTAGTAAACTGCAACTACTGTTGTTGCTTGTGCGCCATGTTGTGCTCGTCCATAACTTGGCTTACGCTAATTAAATATAAACATAAACTAACTAAACATTCAGTTAACAGAAAATGAGAACTACGTAAAATAAACAAATAAGTAAAAGTAAAATACATTCATTGCTCTCCAAACCAGATATATACGCTACTACATGACATTCTATATACGATTTGATCTATTCAGTGACTATAATTTCATTCCGAGCTCCGATTTCTTTACTCTGTGCAATTCTTTTATGCTAAATGACTTGAGTTGATTGATACAGCCAGTGAGGGCTTAAACATAAACTTGTCTTTGAATTACAAAATCTGTTGCTCCCTCCCCATTGTAGGCGTGGCGGTAATTAAGTACTTTTCTGTTGAGCCACTGTGGATCCGTTGCTCTCGTCTGTTGGGGGCGTGTCTATTTGGGCGCGCACCAAGTGGGCTGGCAGTTGCATATTGATTGGATCATTGATGCGTCTTAGATTATATTCCAACTCCGCTGAGCGGCGTTTTAGTCGATTATAGTGCTCCACATCGAACTGGGCCTTCTTGGCGTTCTTATAGAGGGACAGCGAGTACTCGCGATTGTGCACATTCTCCAAGATATATTCCTAAGGGGAGTCGTTTAAATTCACACATTAAACTCAGCCTGGCAACAAATAACATTCTCATGAGTCAAACTTACACGCTTCGTAACACAATAGTAGGCGTACATGGCCATGGTGGTGCCGTATGTGACAAAGTAGGTCACTGGCTCCATAATATCCCAGGAGTATTCCCACCAGGTCAGGCGCGCCAATATGCCGAACTGCACGGACATGAGGCCCAGACCCACCCAGGTCATAATATTGGTGCGACGTTCTGCCTTCCGACTCAGCTCCAATTTTTTCTAAGGCAAACAAACCAAATTGAAAATAAAGCTAAGCGGCGCAGTCTAACAACAAACCTCTTCGAGTGGCTCCAGTTCATAGCGTAGGCTTTCCAGTTCCTTTGTCAATTGATTACTCTTTTCTAGTTGATATTCGCTTACATTGAAGGCTTCATAGAGCTGGCGGCAAAAGTAATTAATGATAAACAAATGCAGGGACACAATGAAAGATATTTGAAGCTTACCTGTGCCACAATTTTACGCACATCGCCCATCTTGTCTATAGTTTCTATTGTGATCTTCTCGCGCTTGGGCGGCTTCACTTCTAAGCAGCGATTATTTATTTGTATGCTGTGGATTATTCAACTTGCTTCAAAGTGCTTCATTTAAATATTGTTTGCTTACCTGAACTCATCATCTAGCAAGCTCTCAATGCTGCAGGATGAGGCAATGCGCACGCCATGCTTGTTGATTATAGCCGCTCGATCAATGCCGCGATCTTCCTCCTTCAGCATGGCCAGCAAATGTCCCACATTGTGCGAAATGGGCTTCAGTGCAAACTGACACAGCTCATTGCGACTGGGCAGGCGAACTGTCAGATGTGGCATGCCACTCACATACTCCACAAAGATGTCTTCTATACAAGAGGTGAAGAGATAAGTGTGGAATAAATAAACTTGCTACAGAATTTAAATAATTGTTGCACCCTTGTCACAAGTTCTCATGTCGTTTGCTCACAATGCTTTTCAGATAAGAGCAACTAATTTTTGAAAATGTTGCTGCAGTAATTAAAACTAAAACTTTGCACAGCTTGAACATATTTTTAGACAGTCAGAGAGTCAGAGACTCATGCTGTCACATGCAATTTTTACTTTTAATAACTTAACTTAACGTCTGGCTACCAAACTAGTACACAAAGTTTACAAGTGTCAAGTCATAAGCAAATCTAAGCCAACAGTTTGCTTGTTGCAGCTCTGATACTTGGTTAGTCTTATTAATTACGCCTAGAGCAACTCAAGGTTGTTGAATGCAGTTAGTTGAACGAGTTGATCGCTGAGGCGTGTCGCTGCCTCCCCCTGACAGCCTCTTGCCTGACAATGAGAATCGTTTCGTTTGCTGTGTTGGCGTTAAATGAGCAGATGACATACAAATGACAGCACCAACTGCGTCAATGTTTCAATTAGCTGCACTTAGCTAGCGCCACAAGAAAACAAACCCAAAACTGTTTTCTGTTGTTTTGTGTGCAACAAAAACAGTTTTCACTTTGTCGCATGTGCGCACTTAGGCAGCGCAGCTGAAGTAGCGCAAATATATATCTATGAATTTGTATATATTATTAAATATGCGTGTATGTGTGTGTGTGTTATGCTGCAGCGCATGCAACACGCCAAGTGGCCAGCCAAGCAAGTAACCCAAGCAAACTAAACCAGCAGCCAACTTCTAATGAAGATTTGCCTCTATTTAATCACATTTACTCTGGAGCTGTCCATGTCTGTGTCTGTATCAGAGTCTTGAGTTTGGCGGCGCCACTCAATATGTGGGTAACTAGTGCTGTTGTTGCTGCTAATGCTGCTGCTGCTGCTGTTGTTGCTATCGCGGTTGTTGGTGGTTGGCTAACTGCTTAAACAGCTCAAGTATCTCGAGCTCTGTTGTGATTATTATTTTCATGCACTTTGATTTTTTGGGATTTTAAACACATTTTATATGTGTTTTATGTTTGCTTTTCTGTTGCTGCTTCTTCTTCATCATCATGATCATCGTCTTCTTCTTCTTCTTCTTGTTTATTATTGATAGCTTAAGTTTTTGTGTTAATTTTCAGTTAACTTTCAGATTTTCGCGCTTGCAGACGTGTTTCGGTTTGTTGATCGCAGTCCCAGTTCGCAACGCAAGTCTCCTCCACTCGTGTGCGTGGCGTTTGTTATTGTGTGCTTCAGTGTACGTGGCAAGCAGCTATTAAAACCCAAATGCCATAAAAAATATGTTTGGAAAACCAACTAACCAGCCGGCCAGCCAGCCAGCCAACTAACTAACTAACCACCTAACTAAGTAGCTAAATAAACAAAATCAAAAGCCACAAGCCTCGATACAAAGTTCTATGAACTTTACACTTTAATGTGGTTCTTGTTGTTCTTACTGTTGCCGTTGCCGTTGCCATTGCCATTGCCTTTGCCATTGTGTCAAAATACTGCCATATTGGACGCTTTTATGAGCCGCAATAACATAACCATGACAGCTGCTGTCAGAGCGATACACACACACATACAAAAACACAAACACATACATGTATATCAGACGGATGTGCATATAACATTGCTTACAAGACGGAAAAGTTTAATTTTGCAAACTATGACGGGCGGCGTGCAGCATATGCCCAAAGATAAACAAACCACATACAGGATACGCAGGACAGACAAACACACACACACACACACACACGGTGTATGTTATGCGTGTTCTGTATCAACGATTTTGTTGTTGTTGTTGTGGGGACAGCTTTCAAAACCGCAGACAGCAAAAGTGCAAACATTGATTAAATTCCTCTATTACAACATTTCTGTTTCCATGCAAGGACTCAGCCTGTGCCGTCTCACATTTTATTTGTTGTTGCCACTGCCACAACAAGGGGCAAACATGGTCTCATCAAAACTTAATAGGCAGTTTCCGCAGGCCAAGCTGTAGGTTAACAAGTGTCAGCAGCACCCAACACCCTCAGATACACGCACACACTCATTCACAGAGGCTTACAGCACACGTGGCTGGCAAATGAAATGAGGTCAAAGTGTATCCAAACAGCGGAAATGCAAACGCCACCCAGCCAACCAAACAGTCTACAAATTTATAACAGCCAACTATGTTTTTGTTAAGGTGACTGTTAGCAGTATACATGGAATTAATTCTTTAGTGCCACCTTTAAAGCTGCTAGTCCTTGCTGTCCGTGACTACAAGTTTGATTCTATCAAGTGTCCCTTAATTGCATTACATTTCACATTCCATGTTAAGTCTGTAAATTTCTGGAGCCCACAAGCTGCCTTAGAACAATTTTATCATTACCTCCCATTTAAGCTTATTAGGGCTTAAAGGATTAGCATGCCTAGCCCTCAGTCTTTCAAGCACTTTTGTGGTAAGTGTTTCATAAGTTCATATTTTCTATAAAGGTTTTGCTATTTGGAGTCGCCTTTAGTCTTTGAATAATTGTTAAAAGACTTTTCAAAAATATCAAGCAACTGTAGTAATAAATTAAAATAACTATTTAAATGAACTCGTTGCTTTCTATACTTAGTAGAATTACATAGAGATATAGATATTGCTGTGACTTTACTTGAAAGATTTGCTTAATGCCAAAGATTAATTGGAATGAAAAATAAAAACTAATTAATTTATTTTCTTTTATGCTGTTAAACTTTCCAGTTGTCATGTTTGAGTAATTTATTTCAATATCTCTTCAGGGTTTTTCTTACAACATTCATTGTAAACAAGAACGCATTAAATAATTTTTTGGAACACTTTGATTAGTAAATCATAAAGCACTCACCTAAACATTTCCATTCTCACCTAAAATATTCGATTTGCTGGGGAGGGAAGAGGAAATTAAGTGTTCTAGCTCTTATAGTCTATGAGTTATTGTTGATCAAACAGACGGACGGGTGGGCTTACAGGGCTTAGTTCGTTAAGTTTATCTACGGGATCTGCCCAGTAACGTACTTCATGATGCTCTTTTCAAAGTGTATGGAAGCCACAAGCATCTCGGACAATTAAATTCTAAATATACTAAAGAATCAGAACTACTTATTCCATACAATACCAAGATTTTGACATCATTGGCAAGCGATTTAACTTTTGGAAATGTGTCCTCGACATCAGCAATTTGTGGTACAATCAAATTGCTTTGTCAGGGTTTCATGTTGACTGTTGTACGGGGCGTATGAGCATTCTACATGATTAAATACGTATGCACCTGCATATATGTACCTGAGCGTCGTTTGGCAACCATTTGGCTGAGACATGCAAGAATTATCCTTTTGTGTGTGCATTATTAAAAATTCCGCTTGCTGCTGTTTGGCTGCGTTTAAGCTTTGAGCTGGGCGAACTCCCGTGCATGTTTCGTGAGATTGTGTGTGATGCATATGCATGATGCGTGTAGCCAACTCAGCATTTAAATTAAATTACACAAACGCCGTCGAGCACTGGCCTGCCTGCATGCATAAACATTAAGCGTGCGTTTTAATTAAGCGCTTCGAGCAAAAAGAAAAGTGAAATTAAGGAACAGTCAGCAAGAGGCAAAGCTTGCAGCAAAGTAAAAGCAACAGGACAGCAAACGGCAACAGCTAAAACTCGACATTCCCTTCGGTCAACTCCATGCAGGTTGAAGCGGGCCAAACAGTTTCACAGCTACATACCCTGGTGAGGCGACTGTGTGGACGAGGCAGTTGGCTCGGTTGGTGCAGCTAAAGCGCTGTCGACCTGCGGCTCGATGAGACTTTGTGTTGCTGCCTCCCGGTGGCGAGTTAGGGACACATTTGCTTCTGTTTCAGTCTCTGTCTCTATCTCTGTAGCTGCGGCCGTCTCTAAGCGTTCAATTAGCGTTTGTTTGCGGCCCGTGGCGCTGAGCCCGCGTGCCCGCAGGCGTGCTTTTAAATCGCTCACATTGAGGCGGCCGATATCCTCGCCTATTAGCGTTGTCGTTGTGGGAAAATAACAAGAAAGGAATAGGCGTGCCAGAAAGTACAAGTAAAAGAAATTATAATTTTGAATCAAAAGTGTTAGGCGAGGCGTGGCACACACAAAAACCAAAAACCAAAAACCAAACAAAGGTATAAAGAAAACAGGTGCAGAGGAAAATAAAGTGCAAACGGCAGCTGACTGACTTAGACGGCGCCTTTGCTTTTGCATAATGGAACACAAAAAACAAATGGCGCTTGCAGAAAAAACAGCTTAAAAATAAAAAAGTATAAAAAAGCAAAAGCAAGCTAAAAAAAAAAGCGCAGTTAAAAATGATGGCACGTGCAGTTAACGCCACGCAAAATGCACATAAAAAGCATAGAGTAGGCAAGAGCGGGAGTGAGAGCGAGAGAGAGAGAGAGAAAGAGAGTGAGAAAATGTGTTTACAAAATGAATGGCCGAAAATGTTGATGAAGACACGCGTCATGAATCCTACCATGGGCCAACAGGCCTCGTTGACATTTTTTTTATCAAACCGGAAAGTGGCACGCACATCAGAATACAGAATACATTAAAAAATGAACAAAAGGGAACCCTATCCACTCTATCTCTATCGTATGTGTGTGTGTGGGTGTGTTTGTTAATGTGACAGGCAGTTAAATGCCTTTGTCATTCACATAATCGAGCACAATGAGTTCAAAAAGCTTAGACTGAGCTCACTTATTGTGCGTAGAACAAAATAAAAGCAAGAACATAAACAAATGTTCAACAGGCTCTGCAGGCTATAAACTCATTTTTATTGGATTGCCAAAAGTTTGGTTCAAATGTTTCTGTTAAATTTTAGCTATCAGTATAAATTCATTATAAGCTTCAAAACACAAATTGAAACTATGCCACAAAATGTAACTATTTTCAAGTCGTTTTACTCACTTTGCTGATTGAATTTGCACCTCCTGGCGAATTCATATTTAACATTTTTGTAATTGCAGTGCCCAGAAAGCAGCTTTCTTTCAAATTGCTTGCAGGCTTTAAAAATAATTTTTCTCGGCTGCCTTGTTGCACGACTCAACTTCTTGCTAAAAATTGTTTGCATACGATGAACTTTTTTGCTTAAGTTATGTTGTAAGCTTTAAGCTGCATTGCTTTAAGCGCTTTTCATTTAACAAAGTAATATTAAGCACAGCAGCAGCTCAGCGCTCAAGAGCTAAGAGATAATACATAAAACTTAAGAGCGGCGCAACAGAAACAACAAGTATGAGCATCGATGGACGCCTTTAAGCCAATAAAATATTTATGAAATTGCATGCTGCCCTTCTGTCCATATATGCTCACTGCTTGATACACAATACATAAATAAACATATTTGTATGTATATGTGACTTTCCAACGCAATGATTGCTTATTCAGGATATGCGACGCAATAAAATTCGTCAGATTTTGAGCACCACGCGCATTAAATTAATCTGATTTAATGCCTTATTCGGCTTAAAATCAGTTTGTGGTTACGCGCAGATAGAAACAAAAGCATCACCTCATAAATAAAAAAAGTGCCGCACACACTTTTGTGGTCGCAGCCTGAAAAGTCTCTCACAATCGTGAAGAGGCTGCAGCTGAAAAAGCGTCCATTAAACTCCATGCTCCTCTGTATGTGTATATAAGTGCACTATGTATGTGCGTATGAATGTGCTGCGGCGCAGCGACACCGCAACGACTCTAGCGATTACTATGTGTCTATACATTGTGCTGCGGCTTTTAATATTTTAGTTGCATTGGCTTCGCTGGCTTTGACAAAGAATGCGGTTTGGCTGTGTTTGTGCGTTTACCTTGAGCCGCTAAGGCAACTGCAGAGTTTGCACCATAAACTCAGCTAACAGCAGCAATGGCTAACAAATTTCGAGTAAACGGAGGCTTTCAGGCCAACAGTAGCACAGTAAAGCTCAAAGAGCGCATAAAAGTAGGCAACATTATTTTGGTTGAAACTATTGTGTGTTACAAGTGGCATTAGAACACGAAAAAATGAGAACGAAAGAACGAGAGCGAGAGAGAGAGGGCGAGAGCGAGAGAGAGAGAGGAAGTTTGCATGTGTTAGCTTTCATGAAAACTAAGCGCTACAATTTGGCTTTTTATCGTGTGTTTGTAACTCGGTTTTAATTACTTTAAGTAATTATATTACAGCCACAATTTCGAACTATTAAAAGCTTTCTAGGCAAACTAGCAAAGGCTTTCAGCATTATTAACACAGTCTATAATTAAATATAATTAATACATATATGTGTATAAATCTTGTTTTGCTCACTTTAAATTCATTTCACTCAGTTATTAATAAACAAAGTCAAACACTATGTGTTTTGAAATAAATGTGTTTTATAAATAAATCTCATACCAAATGTTTATTAATATTAAATTAAAGCCCACAATGTCTGCATATTAAGCATACTTTGCACACTTAAATACTCAAAGCATGTCCAAAAGCGCTTTGTGGCTTTTGACTAGGGGAAACCACAGAAAAAAATGTTTGTTGAATTTTAAACTTTGAAAGGGGTTTAGCTTTTGGGCTTTGAAAACAGTTTGCATTAAATTTTGATCAACCAAATAATTGCCCAACTCGCACAACATAAAATTTAAGGCTTTAAGAATGACCGTTTCCTTATAAACAAAAATTCCTGCAAGTAATTGACGTTTCATTATTATTCTATGCACACAGCATGGCAATAAACTAGTTCATAACTTAGCTGTAGATTGAGTCTGGGTACGAACATTGCATAATCGATCCCTATAGACAGCAGTCATGTTACTGTTGTTCTTGTTGTTATTAGCTGACCTTCAGTTATGTGCACACAGCGGAAATTGCACAACATGTTATCCCATTTTGGATGCTCCTTGCTTCGATTGAAGCTGGGCAAGTGAAAAACAAGGCAACGCTTTGCTGCACTTGAGAGAACTTGTTAAGCACTTCACCTGACGACAACACTCTGAACTTTGGCATCAGCGAATATAGAACGTGTGTCCGCCTACCCCACTCCCCCTCCCTACAAATGCCGTAGGGTGCGCGCACTTGAGCGCTCATTATGCGAACGCCAGCGCCAGACTCATGTGCATTTTTATGGACGTTAAAACTTAAATGAATTGCACGAGTTTCGTGAAACTTTGAGCAGAAATTTCAAGCTAAGTATTTATCCCACTCTTTGCAGGCGCGCTGCTTCATTAATAGCAACTGCAGCTGCTTTGCTGCCTTTTGTACAACAGGTCCGGCACATTTTGCACGTCAAAATAGGCTCCGGACAGAGTCACAGCCTTTGCTATGGCGGCACGATGGGCAACGGATACTTTCGAACGTCACAAACCTCGACATCGTCGCGCCAACGGGACAAGCGGTAAGTCTATCTATCTAAACACTCGAGTTGCGGCAATCATAAACCTAGTGGCAAATATTCTGCAGACCAAGCATAAAATTCAATGAGTTATGAGCAGCGCCATATGCCATATGCTGGAGCACATAGATTCAAGTCTAGGCGCAAATGTTAATGGCTGGGCTGCTCAGTTAGTGCTACAATTTTACGAGCTTGACAAATAGTTGACACCAGCAGTCAAGAAGTAGGAGCTGTTAGTCAATTGGGAGCTGATTGTCATAAAGAGAAACTATAAATGTTGCAGACCATTAGTCAGCTGACAAAATGAGAAGCGCAAAGAGGAGCTCAAATAGATATTGGCTGTGTGCTCGTTAGTTTAAAATGAAAACGTATGTGTTTGAATAGAACCTCAACTATTTTTTATTATCTAAAGCCTTCAATGCACAACTTTTGTGGCTTTCGGCATTGTTTTTATTTTAAAGCCTTTTATCCAACTTCCAACACATACATTGCATATATAATATGGCTGTGAGTGTGTTTGCATGTACCCTCGTTATGTGTACGTGTTAAAAAGGCAGCCGAGGCAAAGCCAAATAGCAATGGCCAACAAAGTTTGATGCACAATGGCCAGCCCAGTTGGCCAGTTGGTTGTGAGTTTAGGTCAGAGATTCTTGTCAACAAAAAGGTCAAAAGAAAACTTTACGCCTTCTTTTTGTTTTCAAGTGTGTGCTTGTTCATATAATTGAATTGCTTGACCCGCAAAGATGCGAACTCCGTTGAGATTTTTCCCACTTTCACTTCAGCTTTATTTTCATTGTCAACTTTTTGTGCTCTCCAGCGTTAAGATCGAATCCATTTGCACGTTTAATTGCAAAAGCAAACAGCCACAGGAATCTGCTCCAAATCCTTTGGGCTCTGAACATTTTTTTTAATTAATCAAATGCCACAAAGTGGTGTTAGGCAGAGGCGGCGGAAGCTTGTGAAATATGTTGCGATAAAAGAAAGAAGCGGCAATTAAAATGCCAAAATGGCGCCTACATATGGGCAATAAATATGCCCCGAAAGCTGCCAGATGAAGTGGGCGTGAACAGGACAAGGACCGCTACCATGCGGTGCCTCTGTGAGGTTTTATAAATGTGTCTGTATGTGTGTGTTTGTGCGGTCAAGTCATTAGCTGCCTGCCAGTCAACAACCAGGCTCAAATTCTATTCGGCTCCTGCTGCTTTTCTCTCTCTCTCTCTCTCGCAGCTGCCATTTGGGCTTCAACAAACAAAAGGGTTGATCAAACTGTCTGCCATAGGATTTGTCTAATGAAACATAAGACTTCAGTTTGTTATAATAATGGAAAAACTAAGCTGCTGTTCTTTGCTTGAGCAAACACATTTACATTGAGTAAAGCGGAATGACTAGGGAATTTTTCATGCCGGACTGCAAATAATCTTACAATTTAAATTAAAGAAATAATAAACCAAAACCACGTACTTAACCCTGAATTAATATTAACCATTCAATAAAGTATAAGATGTTCTCGCTAACGGAACTCACAATGCCTTTTTCAGAAATTGGTATCGAGGTTTATTAAATCATTTCTTAATACCGGGGACCGTAATTTTATATTCTCTTTTAATATGAAACGCGTCACTCTTAACGAAGAAATAAAGATGATTTTGTAAGTTTTATTTATTGTATGGTCAGTCGATAAATTCCATTTTTGAGTTTGAATGAATTTAAACTTTACTACTTTGATGGAAATGAAAGAAATGTATTAATCTCTGAATTTTGTTTCCCGTCTTGTTAACTGATAATCGGGTAATTTAATTTCCTTCTTCTTTAATTCTTCCATACACTCCTGCACTTTTCTGTTTGCAAACGATTTAAACGCTTGTTTTAAATATTTTTCCATCACTGCAATTAACGCACTTTCGTCAATTAATTGCACATCCCACACTCTTTAACTTCGCTTTCGAAATGATGAAATTATTTTCGCTTGCTTCCGCTTCCTGTTGTGATGACTTCAACATGGCAGCACATGGCCGAAAATTGAATTTCTTCCGGCGTGGCCGAAAATGGAATTGAATTTTGCTGCTCGCTGCCTTTGGCAATGTTTTGTTGTTGCTCAAAAAAGCGCGCTGCATACGTACAAACGCGGCTTCATTTGCATACTGAGTTCGGTTGGTGGTGGGGTGGAGTTCGGGCGAGGAGTAGAGGCCATGCACTGAGCAGTAAATTTGCTGTATTGACAGCCTGTTAACGACTCGCAATTGCGAATGCGGAATGCGTGTCTTTCGAATGTGTGTGTGTGTTTAGATGTGAGTTGCACATAAAGATGTTAGAGACAAGAACTTGGCGACTGCTGCGAGAGGCACTGGCGACATAAACAAATCGATTTAAGCACACATACAGTTATGTACATCTCAATGTACGTACGGTTCGAGTGAGGCTCAGACTCCGGCGTTGGATGGAAAGCCTGTTACATTTGGTCACGTTGCGAACTTTTATTGAAATTGCCATAAAAATGTTTTGCAATGTCTTCAGTAGTGTGCGTGCCAACCACATATTTGTGTGTGTGTGTGTGTGTGTGTAAGAGCGTTAACGTGTATGTGTGAGTGTGCAAACTTATCGTGTTTATTGTTTATACCATTTCCCAGTGTTGTGTTTCATATGTCAACATACCTGCAATGATAAGAATCGAAATAGTTGATAAATATCTGGTTTAGCATTGTTGTAGCGCATAAGTTTTATTTAATATATGTACCATATGTATTACATATGTATTTTTAACGGGTTGGGAAGCTTGTCAAAGCGATGCCAAGTTCGACGTTCAGAGTTCGTTCAAAAGTTTGCAACATATTTTTTAACCCACAAACAGAAGTTGCAATCGGCAGCTGCAATAACTTTTTGCAAATTTAATTCTGAGGCTGAATATTTGCAACTGATGACAGCAGTAGTAGCAACAGTGAAAGCAAAAGAGCGTCTGAGCGAGAAGGAGAGATAAAGTCATTGCTGCTAGGTGTTGAGCGCCCGCTAGGTTCTGGCCAAAAACAAGCTAAAATAAACTAGCCAACCTTAAGCTCGCCTTTACTAAATTTATGTTTATTATTTTGTACTTAATAATTGTTTGCAACTCTGTTTAAATTTAACAATTTCAACTATTGAAAATAAAATTCCCCTTAATAAATAAAAGAAAATAAAAAAATTAATACTAAATAAAAATTAAACGAGCTTCGATATTTTTATGTTGTGAATTCAAACTTATAAAATAATTCGTTGAAGGCACGAATATAATATAATATATGGTATCTATAATGTAGTATATAACATTTAACTAATATTAACCCAGAAATGATAGTTCGGTCTGCTTAAGACTCCCATCGTTCACTTTTTAAAGAACCGTTTTTTTTAATATTTAGCATCATAAGTTTTAAATCCCTTTTTTTTACAATTATTAATTATTTGCTAAACCTTTGGCTTTGAGTTGCTTTAAAAGCTATTGCAATTCACAAATATGCTAGATATAGCCTGAAATAAGCTAATGTGCCAACTCAGGATAAGGTAAATATGTATATATATGTGGAAGTGGCTCGCGAAAGTTTACCAATTAGTTGTGGCTAAAGTTTGCTCTTCGTTCACAAAAATTGAGTAAAAAAAACTGCAAAAAATAGAAAATAATTGCATTTAGTTATAGCACACAATTTCTCGATCTATTAGCTATGTTTCATAGCAAGCTGCACAAGAGCAAAGAACTGTGCGCAGTAAATCGCGTTAAATAAACAATAAGTTTGTTGTCAAGTTGCTTTTGATTTTTCTGCAGACAGAAATTGATAAATAAATCTACAGCAAAGTGCACTCGTCTATATCATACGCTTTGCCAAGAGTATAATTTACATTCTTTACCATCCCATTCGCAGTTTCCAATTGAAAGAAACGATTGCTAAGACAATTTCCGACTTGCCTCAGGCATTCAGGCTGGGCTGGCAGACACAAATTGACAGTCAGCCTATGTGCATGTTATGCGAACAGGCAAAAGGCGTAACGAGCCTGGCTGCCAGCCATTCCACACTTCCGACCACGCGCCTCGCTTCTGACTGCAATTAGGGCCTACGACATTGACAATGTCGAAGCAGCGAGGCATGTAACATTGCCTGTCGCTCCAAATCGACTGTTGCCTATTCAGTGTCTGATTATCGCAGCAATTTCTAGCAGTCAATTGATTAATGTCTTGACGCAAATTGATAATACCACAACAGAATGATTTTGAAATCAAAGCCACGCACATTCGATTGCACACAGTACACATTTGACTATGGATATGACAGCTATATTATGCAGTTGGTCGACTTTGACTACTTAAACATGGGATTCTCATGTGGCCTCGCTATGCTCCATCCAGAGTGGCAGGGCTGCACTTTGGCAAATGTAGTTTAGTAGTTTATACACTATGTACCTAAGAATTTGTATTCTGCTTTGCATATTTTTTGGTAGCTCGCTGTTTCTCATGCAAACACACACACACACACATATTGTATTTGCTTGGCTTGTTTACATTCATAAGCTTGCTCACAGGCTGACAGTTTCAAATAAAACATTTCACAGTCACATATGAAAAACAAAGTTTCTTGCGGATATTGCAAACATTCCATGTGAAGCAAACTTTACGTGGCTTAGCCAACAAGCTCTGTAAATATTTTTAACTAAATACAGGGTGTCATATATAGAACTAAGATTAATTGGATTCTAAGCAACACTTTTGCTGCATTAAATGTTTCCTTAAATGAAACAAAACGTTTTCAAAAGCTAAGCGCAATGGAAAAAGGACTAAAAGCTTATTCCAGTAATTGAATAAAAATTCAAATTTAGTCAACAGTTCCTGGCTTAAAGGCTTAAGTAAAGATGTTATTTTAATATTATTATGTTAATTTATCCGATATTAAGTAAATATATTTATATATTCATATATATGGCTTAAGGGATTGAAGAATACAGCTTCTGTCATTTTGTATTTAGGTAGCATTAGAAAAGCTTTTGGCAAGTCGTAAGCATATTATTCTGCAACAAATTGTCAGCAAAGCTGTAAAGCTGTTTTATTGCCATGATGTACAACTTCATGCAACATAAATACGAATTTTAGTTGCACGAGTGTGTGTTTGTATGTTCCGTTAAAGCAAATATTGTACGTATGGCAAAAAGCGGTAAACAAGTTTGCTATTATTTTGATTTGATCCACGGGAAAACAACAAAGAACGAAAAAACAGCAGCAAATTTAAAAATAACGTAGGAAAGTTACTTAGGCACCAAGCTCCTCATCTTTTATTTAACATTGTTGTTTTGTTTTTTTGCTCGATTTTGTGTGTGTAAGCGCGATTGGAAGTTTTTTTTTATACTCTATTCGCTGCTGCAATTTTAAAACGAAAGGAAACTAACAAGAGCCGCACTCTACTGTAAAATGCAGTAGCTGCCAAGCAGTCTAGTCATGCCTCTATTATCACAATACACCGCACAATCCCAGCCCCCAGTGAGCTGTGTCGTAGCCGGGAGCCACAGCGAAAAATTGTGCATCCTTGCTGGATGCGCCTTGCAGGATGATTTGCTTAGCATTCAAAATTTAAACAGAATGCTACCAAGTAAGGAGCAGAGAGTGAGAGCGTGAGAAAGTCAGATGCTATAAGATGAAAATTGGCGCAACATTTGGTGTGTTACGGCTTTCCATTCCGGTTCGTTGCATTTGAATTGCTCTTTGAGATGCTTTGCCTAGATTTTTAATATAAAATACTTGCAGCCATTTGCTACGCTGACACGCAAATGGGTTGAACGAAAGGCTGGGCTGGGCGCTCGAAGGCCGAGTGGCCCTGAACTAGGCTAAGGAAACTATTATTTGCTGTATGGTGCACGCCAGACTGTCTACGTTGGTCATCTGAGGGAAGCATGCAAGTTTTCGCCTTCACACGGACATCACTGGGGTCCCATTGTGTCTTGATGCTCACAGAGCGGAGCACAAAAGTCATCTCAAGTTCTCTGCTTCAACATTCATTTCAGCTTCAGAATGTTTGTCTTAAGTGCACAAAGTGCAATTCATGTTAATTTGTTTACTACGTGCTGTTGCCACATGCCACATGCCACATGCTGCAGAAGCAGCAGCAAAACTTTAATAATACAACATACATAATGGGAAATCGTGTCTTAGACGAATATAATAGATTTAAGAATTGAGTTAAATTTAAATCTCAGCAACATAATAAAATGTATAATATAAATGCATTATAATAATATTATTAATTGCATTTATTTGCATACAAAAGGAATTATTTTGAATAATATTTAGATTTTCAATAAACTTTAAATTACACTTAATTTTTTATTTATTTTTTTTCAATTTGTTTGATTTTTTAGTTCAAACAAGCTTGCTGTTGCCGCTGGGGCAACTTAATCTAGTTATATATAAATTACACTTAATATGAATAAATTGTATAAAAACGTTGCAAATTTGCATAAATTAAAATAAAAGTGTTGCATAGTTTTAGTTGCCTGCCTGAAATAAGCTTTAGCGCCTCCTAAAAGTGGGCTATAAATTATGTATGAAATAGCGCTTGTTTTATTGATTGTTGTGAGTCTATAAAGAAATATATTTTCCATTAAGTATAATGTTTTGTTTGATCCAATCAAGGAAATCTTCTCATTGATATATAAGCTCTCTGCAATCTCCCTTTAAGATAGATTCTTCAGGTCCCAAAACAATTCTTGTTTAATTTTTTTACTTTATTTTTATATGTTCATATATATTTATGTTCACACAACGGTTATCAACCGGCCAAACAGTTTGCTCAATGTAACCGCTCACAAAAAAAAAAGAAATTTGAATTGTAAGACGTTTCAGCGATGCGATAGTGGTTAAAAGTGGTTAAAGATTTATTTTATGACTTTTTTTAATTTTAGAAAATTAAAACAATCGACTCTATTCATAATTTGCACTTATATAAATATATGTGCTGATGCAAATCATTTTTTCTTTTTCATTTTTAGACTACTTTTATTTATATTTATATTAATATTATAACAAATTAATTTAAGCTGTTAACATGCAAATTATATTTGCAATAATATTTTAGCCCACATTGATTTACATGGGAAAACTCATTTCAATTAACGGACGTTTCGAATGGAACGCAGCTGTTGGAACGAATTGCCTTTGTTGGCCAAGGTATGACAGTATATTGCAGTTGCAGCAGTGCTCAGCACGTCCTGCAGGCTATCAAGTTGCAGTGCAGCCAGCTTGATGGCAATCTCTCAAGCTTATGTTTGATAGCATCTCCGGCGCTCATGGCACCTGACACATTAATAAATGCTGAGATAGTCGACAAACATGATTGTATTGTATTTTTTGGCCGTTGCAGTTCACTTGCTGCGTGACACGTTAATCGCATTTCGCAGTATGAAAGAAAAAAACCGAAACACAAAATGTTTTTTGTTGATGGAAAAAGCTGAAAGATGCACGAAAGAGCAAAAACAATCATTTCATTTGATACGCTCGTTGGTCAGCATGAATGTGCGAGCGAGAATATTGTGGATGGAATGTACAATGGGCATCGGGGAACCCTAAGCCAGACCCAAACATCGGACCCATAAGTTGCGGTTCCAATATGAAATGGGCAACCCTTTAAAGCTTTTCATGCCATTTCCATGCGGCGTCACACGTCAAAACATTTTCAACTCATTTTTAGTCAATGTACTGACCAAGCACGCCACGCAGAGCATGAGGGTTGGTCTTTTTTTTTGATTTTGGCTTTTGCCAGCTATTTGGCTTTTTTGTTGGTCTTTTTTCACTCGCAGCTTTTGCGTTATTTCAACATATTCGCGCTTCACTGCATCCTAAAACTCTTTTCAGCGACACCTTTGGAGTGAGTAAGCTGCCGCGTCTCCCAGCATTGCAAGCTAGTTTTTACTCTCGTTTATTTTGTTACGTTTTTTATGAGTAATTCGCTTCACTTCCGGCAATGCGCGCTCCACATGCTTTTGTCTGCATTTGTGTTAGAGACGCATTTCCGTCGCTTTTGTTGGCTTTAGTACGTTTAGTGCACTCGCTCTCTCTCGCTCTCACATTCAGAGTATATGAGTTAACTGGGTGACGGTGACGGTGACGGTGACGTTGACGCCTGGCAGGCCGGCAGGCAGGCAGGCAGCCTGATGACGAAATATTATGTACACTCAGTCAACAGCAAACAAAAGCGGCACGTCAAGAGTTCAATTAACGTGTTTGTTGTACTTTACGTACAGGTTCAACCGAGTTCATTGCCTAAGCCCAGCTAACAAAACGGGGCGACCCATTGGCATTGGCTGCTTTACTCAACTCTTTTGTTTTTCTTTTCTTATTTATTTATAGATATTTTTCACAACAAGATTTACAATGGTGTCTCAAGATTTACTGTTAAAGAATAATTTATTTCTGTGTCAAAAATAATTGATTTGGTAAATTTTCCTCTCATAACAAAAAAGAAATTCATTTTAATTCCTGGCTATTATTACGAATCAAACCTTAAATGAATGCCAAGTTTATTTGCCATGAAAGAGACAATTATGTGAAATAATTGTGGAAGCAAACGGACTTTTGTTTTTGGCAACACATGCACAAGCTGAACATAAAAGTCTTTTTTAATGAGCAAAAGTTGGTAATTTTTGTAACAACTTGCCAAGTGTGTGCTTGTTTAATTGAGCACCAAATTCACTTTTACTTTTCAATTGCGTATCATACGCTCTGCGAGCGAAACTCAATTAATGCAATAAACCAAATTAACGGTATAAATAAAAAAAAGTGTCGCGCTTAGGTTTACAATTTGCTGTGTTGGTGCGAATGGCTAAGATTATACAAATTATCGTAAAACTTGAGAAATTTGTAATTCAAAACTCGAATTGCTTCATTGTTGTTGACGCTTCTGCTTCTGCTTTGGCCTGTGGCTGTAGCTGTGGCAACTGTGGCATGTAATTTTGTTAACCTTAAACCAAGCGGCAAAGAGAGTCAGGTGGCTGGCTCTTGGCGCTAAAGCGAGCAACAGGGTGGCAGCGAAATGAAAACAATGCTAGCGAAGGCGTCAGCGTCAGCGCAGACGCAACGGCGACGCGAGCAGCGCTAAGCTGCCGCTCAACAAACCTGCGCGGCGGCTGCTCAATTTCAGTCTTGCACGAGACGCAAGCGCGCGAACAACACGAGCAACACACGCGAGACGCGAGAGCGCCAAACAGCTGAACACAACAAGTGCAGAGCAAGAGAGTGAGTGTGGGGGAGAGAGAGCGAGAGCCAAGCGAAATATCAAATGTGCTTTGTTTTGTTTTCTGCTATTTCAATTGCTTTTCGGCAGATTCCATGTACATACAATAATAAAAGCATTTGTTGTGCGGCCTTAACCACGAAAATCAACAAACTGTGTAAAAAATCTACACGGCGCTAATAGAAAGCGCAATAGCAAAAAAGCAGCCACAGGCGCCCAGTCAAGCTAAGCGAAAAGTGTGCAAATAGTGATGTTCAAGCTCAATTGTATTTTATTTGCGTTTAACCGAGACGCCGGCTATGTGGGTTAACCGCAAAAAGACACCAATACATACACAAAACCAACACACACACACACACACACACACACAGAGAGAGACTGCTGCTGGGCCATTTTTCGAATATTGCGCCTTTGGCAAATAGTATAGGTAAAGCCATCCTCTTCATCATTAGCAAACTGACCACCGACCTCTTATTTGCCTGATTTTCAAAGATAAGTGAACTAATGTGCTCAAAGGCAGTTGGCTTTAAGCAATTATTTATGACCAAAGGTAATTAAATGTATCTACGATGACCTTTACATTGAAGTGCTTAATTATGTTGAAAATTACTTAATTTATTGCAATATTTGTGCTCTGACCTAAAAGTGTTGCAAGGTCTCAATTTTGCTTGAAAGGTGCAGTGACTCGCGATTATTTACCTCTTCAGGTGTTAATATAAATTTTAATAATGTTCAACATGTGTCGTTCATTGTCTACAAAAGTGATTGTAATCACTGAATGCATGAATATTTAATTTTAATTAACATATCGGCGTGCGAACCAAAATATTTGCAAAATCGTTAAACTCTTAAAATATCTGTTTGCTTTTTTTTCATTTTTATTTGCATTTGTTTATTATAATTGTTTATTAATATTGCATTGAAGTTCGCACTAACATAAGTTGAATTAAATCAATTTGGAGTGGTCTTCAGAGTTTTTTTCTCTCTCTAAGTTAAACTGCCGCTCCTATTCTATTTTAAGCAGCTACTTTTCATTGAATGTCAGCCAATGAGCAACAATATTGCTTTAATACAAATTCTTAAATACATGGAAATTTCCATATCTTTGAAACAGAAAACAAAACTTTTTCCCATTTTAGTTTTGAAAATATTCATCATTCAATAACAGTTACGAATAAAATAAATTTATTAAGTTAAGTCTTCCAACCAAAATTAAGGCAGTATTTTACTAAATACTTATCATATTAGCTTTAATTTTTGAGTTATACTCATATTTTTATTTGAATGCTAACTTGTGCCACTTTGAAATAAAATTAATTGATAAATTCTGCAGCTCTCTGAAATGCCAATCTGCAATAGTAACTTATAGGGAGAGTGCACTGAAAGAGGAGCAACTATCTATCAATGCATTGTGCAAATTTTGTACTGCAGTAGTAGTTATAACTTTTGTAGCTCTTTGGCAGTGGCAACAATATTTGGGGCATAATTTATGGTAGCTTCTGCCTGGTGCTCAGTTCGCATGCAATTTGTGGCTTGGCCAAGGCAGTAAATTGATTTAGCATTTATTTGCGACTGAATGCAGTCCAGTCCAGCCAAACAACCCACCTCAAGCCCCAACGAGGGCTTGCATTTCAATGTTTCCCTCGTTGGCATCAATTCAGTTCGCCTCGCTTCGCAGCGATTTTTGCTGCCAGCTTGTTGGAATTATTCTGTGAAAATTGGCAAATTTTGAAAATGTCATTGCAAATGTCGCGTGTCATCATCATAGTCTGAGTTGCTGTTGTTTTTGTCGTTGTCTGCGTTGCCTGCGGTGCTGTCATCAGGTCTGTGCCAACTGCCTTTTAGGCAATTCATTTACCTCTGCCGCATTCGCTGTATCGTGCCGAGTGTCTGGCCACTTCAGCTCATCAGCTCTTCAGAGTGTATGCTCTGATTGTTCAAGTAGCGCTTTATTCTCTATTATATTTTAATTCTAGTTAGCGCAATTATAAAATATGCTGTGTGAAAAAAACGCCATTGCAAATAGATTTTTTTCGCGGCCTTTTAGTTTTACGGTTCTCTCATTTTTTTTATTCTTTTTTTTTTGTATACATCTTTTTTAGTTTATGCTTGGCTTATTGTTGCTGCTTTTCATGTAAATTGTTGGCAGTTGCTTATTGTTTGTTGCCTTTTTGTTTTTACTCGCCCAATAGTTTTCTGTGTTAATTAATTTGAAGCTGTCATGCGAGTTTCCCATTTCCATTTTGGCACGAAACTTTTTCGCCAACATGTTTTTGTTTTTTTTTTTATATTTATGTTGTTTGTGCATTGTTCATAATTAAATTAGCAGTAGCAGCTATTAAATGAGTATTAAATCTTTGAGGTCTTTGGCAAACAGTTTTACTGCTTATTTTTTAGCATGGCAAATTTTTTGATATTTCGCAATTTATGACATTTTAATTATAACGGTGTCATTTGCCACATATTTATTTGTTCGACAGCTTTAATATGTTTTCTTTTTGGCTTAATTTATATGTTATGCTATGCACGTTTTAAGTTAAAATCACATTTTAAATGCAAATAAAAACAAACACGTGACGCGCTGCTGATAAAATTGTTGTTTAATCAAAGTTCTAAATGCGGCAGTCGTAAAATGGCACAATAAAAAAGAAATTAGCGCTCCAAAGTTTAATACAAAATGAAAGAGAAAAACATACGAATGCGAATACGAATATATATGTGCTTTAATTCGATTGCAATCAAAGCTGATAGCCTCCAGCTGCGACAGACAACAAAGAGCGCTAAGTTGTGCTGAAACTATCGGAATCATTAAATAGCATAGATCACATATTTCAGCTATTAAGTTGGGCTAGGCTGCAATTAGTGGCATTGTTACGACACCAAAGACAAATGTGTGCATTAACCTTTGCCCCAAGCACCTGCCGCTGGCGCCGCACTCCGCTGTGTACAGTTATTTGGTAATAAAAACAAATTCGGTGAATTCTTAGAGTGCTTGACATTATGCATAGAAAAAGTTGCTCTCATAACACATAGTTGATGCTAAGTTGATTCTCTGTATGAGAATAATTTGAAAACATTTTGATTAACAGCCTTCGCTGATGGCGCAGCTTACGCTCTCCGCTGTGATGTGGCATAGTTTATTTAAGCCCACTTCGTTTTTTGGGGCTCATCTAGGTCATTGGCAACTGGAGCTGTCTGTAGTCGAGGTGGTGCTGGTGCTGGTGATGGTGCCTTGGTTCTCATAAGCACAGCAAGCCATCGTCATCTTCCAGCTTCGCGCCGAGCTCTCGTTAAATGTAAGAGAAAAGCATAAAACAAGGACAACGGCAGCAGCAGCAGCAGCAGCACCACTAAGACTAACACCAACAGCAAGGACAGAGGCAGACGACGCCAGGCTGGCGCGCCAGATTCTGACGTCTGCCATTACGTATCCGCATAGTTAAACATTGGCTGGCAACATTTGCAATTGTAATGGGGCCGGCGCTTAAGCTGGATGCTTGAAGCTGGGCTTTGTAAGAACCCTACTAAAATGTTTGGGGTCACCTTTTGGCTGTGGGGCCAGGTTGTGGGCCCCGCAATTAACATTTGTTGCCATGTTGCATAAGCCCCGAGCCCAGAGCAGTTGCCAGAGCTGTCAGGTTTTTATTCTAAATAAATAGACACAACAAAAGCAAATAATGACTATTAAGTCTTGATTGCCAGTTTAGCTTGTGTGCTTTGAAAGCGTTTGCTTTTATGCAAATGATTTGCTAAATGGTCCAAGTGCAAAGTGCGCTCACAAATTTACTATGCAGTTTGCACTCTCTCCCTCTCTCGCTTTCTTTGTACTCCTATGCAAGTCTCTGAGAGCAACTCAAGTGTTTGTTGTTCACTTCGATAACCAATCAATCCAAGGCTTCGCTAACAAATGCCAAATAACACGAGGATTTGCTTAAATTCCTACAAATTGTCAATAAGCCAAGAAGCTGCCACGCTTCATTTGCCAGGGTGTCTGTCCTAAGGTGCCTGAGCCTTTTCAGCCAATATACATAGCAGCACTAGCAGTAGCGCTAGGGTGGCAATAAGCAATTGCTTGGCGCATTAAGCTTCGATGAGCAAAGTGTTCCACTGACTTCCTTCCACTGACTCGTAATCCTATTTGGCTCTTATGCGTGTGGCAGAGTCTGAGCTGCCCTTTCAGTTGCAGTATGGATTCGAATCGAGTACGTGCACTTTGATACACAAATAAATTGATACAATTGACGATTATTGGTCAAGCATTAAGGCTTAATTCACTTAGCGCAAACCACATGCAACCCGCCGAATTAAAGAGCAATAGCCACTTCTGGAAAGTTGTAGTAGTATATGGAGCTTTATTGAGGCCTTACTCTTTTTTACTTAAGAAAACAAACCCATAGATGATATCTGTTGTCGCTAATACTAACTAAATAAAAAGTTGCTTCTTAAGTCTTAAATTAAAGTTTAGGCCAATAAAGTTTAGGCCAATGCTTTCATTTCTAACAAGTTATTAAACGAACACATTATTGAATGCATCGTTGTTTTTATACACTTTGACATTTTTGAAAAAATGGAAAAAGGGTATCATGAAGTTGTGCAAATGTATATAACAGGGAGAAGTATATATATTCTTGATGCAAGCTTCGACGAGCCTGAGACCAGCAGCTGTGAACTCCCGTCTGTACGTCCGTCTGTCGTGCGTGTTTCTCAGCACCTATAAGAGCAGAGGAACCAAACTTGGTATGTAGGTGCTCCTATACAAAATAGGACACTACGCATTTATTTTATTTTTTTTCAAATTTATTTGTTTATTTTTACTAGATACCGACCCGTGATTTTAACTGAATTTAAGTATCTATGTTGGTGTTCAGCTACAAGAATGTAAAAAGTGTGTTTGTACTGATAAAGTTGGGTGCGGCCAACTTTATAATATACTTTAACTAGGGTACTGAGTGCCTCACGTGAGCAACAATACTTGCTCCTTGCTCTTTATATTTAAAAATTTAATCTTGTGTATTGTTTAAGCTACTTAATTAATCGACTGAAATTTTCAACACACGTTTGAGGTTGTGTGTGAAGAATTTAAAGCTAATGAGTTACAAATAGTAGCATTTTGTCGGAGAAACATTTGCACAACTTCACAATACCCTTTAATATATTTCCTGACTAATCTCAACTTGAATACATTTATATAAGTAAGTCGGAATACATAATTTGTAGGTTTAACTGAGTAATAAGCTTTTAACGATTTAAGATGTTAAGTCAAAGAAATTTAATGTTAATCTAAAGAGCTTGTTGTGTTAAGTTACAGAATCTGTTAAGCAAACTCAGATGCGCATTAGAAATTATTATTGATTGAATTATTGAGTTGCTGAAGTTGAAACGAGTTTTTATCTATGTTATATTAATATACCACTATCCTCAGTAGTGGGTAAAACTACTTTTGAGTAATAAATGAAACACTCAACAAGCTGAGAAAGCAATAGAGATGAGGAGGATATATGGAGGATATATAATTGGAACTATTCGTCCCGTTACATGTTTTGGTTTTTTCTTATTTGACATAATCTCGATATTGTCTTTTCCTTCACAGCGGTAAGGACGGCTACAGTTATCAACATAACTACGTAGATCGTGTGCGTCTGGAGGACACCAACGGCAATCATTTCCATTCCACGCAGGCCGTACACGATCCACGCTGTCCGCAGCTGCGCGCTGCAGGTTGGCGACACACACACAAGTCAGTATCGCATCTAGATTTGGCCACCAGCTGTCATGGTGCAGCTGGCGCTGGCTTAGATCGTCACAGTCGCAGCTACAGTCACAGCAACGGGCAACTCGTGCAACATCACACGCACTATCCGCATCCGCCGCTCACGCCACACGCTCAGCCACACTGGACGCAGTGCCGCGTGGGCATAGGAACGGCAGCTGGAGCTGGCAGTGGGCAGGGTCAGTTGCGGAACGCGCGCTCTTTGGACTACACGCAGTTGGAGCGTGAGGAGCACGGCTTGGACATAGCCGAGTTCTATTGGCGCTTCGATGCGGAAGCGCCGCTTGAGCAGATCGACGATTATGCGGGTGAGCCCTTGAAGTAAACGCACTCAAGCCTGACACACTTAATCAAATTGATTTGCAGTTAATGATAGCCTAGATCCAGCAACAGCTTTAGAGCCCCAATCAACAGCAACAGAAACAGCAACGGCAGCAGCAGCAGCAACAACAACAGCAGGAGCAACAACAACTACAGTGAGCACCACAGCGACGGCAACATTTTTGGATTTCGGCAGCGAGTCGTGCAGCCTGAGAAGATCGCGCAGCTTGGCCGTGATACGTGAGGAGACGTTTAGCGATCTGCAAATTGGTTCCGCCAACAGTAGCCGACGTCGATCGCAGCTAATACCGCGTGCGCGGCTAGTTAATCGCGGTTTTTTCCGCGAATCGCCCCGGTAAGTGAATCACCACACTTCACTACACTACACTACACTACACTAGTGAACAGCTTTGGGGCTGGTGCTTGGTCAATCAGAGAGCTCAGCTCATGTCTCAAACATTAGTATTGTAATTGACTATTTACAGTGCGTTCATTTGTATTTTAACATTACTATAATTAGTCTGTTTAGCTATGCTTGGCTTTGCTGTCAAGTGTGCGGTTAGCGACATCACGCATACGCTCCGTAAGCGCAGTAAAAGTCTGTTTGTGCTAAAAACGTCTTCTCAGTTGTCAAGCGACGTTCGCCATTAACGCAACTCAACAGTTCGTTGCAAATACAATTGTTCTCTATTTCGTGCCGCAGCTTAAACAGATAATTGTAATTTTTGGTTAAGTGGTTTATCGCTTGATGCATTCCGATTTGGTCAGGGTCATTATTCGAGCTGCTGCTGTTGTTATTGTTGCCGTTGGCCTGCGGTTTGACATTTGGTCCAACCATAATCACGGATTTATTTCAAACGCAAACTACACTGCGGTTGTGTCTGTGTTCGTGACAGTTAAACTATTGCATAATGAAAATTGTGTTCAGTTTTGTATTTAAATACGTAAAAAACGTTTGTGAAACAAATTAAAAAAGGGCTTAGTCCACAACTTACTCATTGCCTAATTAGCAACACAAACTTTTCACTTGTTTTTAAGTAAACTACAGTTCCAGCTGACAGAGCCAACCAGACTTGGCTCGAACAACTGACGTCATGCGGAATATACTCCAGCATTGATTTATATATAGAGTACAGCCTCAAGCTCTTGGCTAATACGCAACTGACAGCAAGGGTTTCCCTGCTCTGCATTCTCAACGTGACACTGACATTTTGCCCATCTCCACCACCCTCGGGGCTTTATTTAATTTGCGGCAAATCGTTGGTTCTAGTGGCTGAGTAAACACTCGGCTAAGTGCAATGTGAGCCGTAAGCTAAGCACTTGAGCTAGGGGGCGTGGCATATGTAAGGTTGCTGCTTAAGCAGCAAGTGCAAGCAAAGTCAAGCAAGTGGCTGAGAGGCTAATGGAGAATTACATAAGCGCACGACTTTCTTCATTGCTTGGGTGACAATTGCGTACCAAAGCTGCAAAAGTTTCCTGACTCTTTTCCTTTTAACAGAAATCCACGCATAGAGCTAGAGCTTAAATTCAAATATTTGCATGCGACAACTTTAAGAATAGAAGAAATTTTCATTAGAGTAGAAGAAAATTTAAAAAAAACAAAGATTTCTGTATATTAAGTTGGGGCATATCTTAAGTGATAGACTTAAGATTTAAAGTCTAGGCATTTGAGAAATAAATGGAAATCTAAAATTTTAAATTCTGGGAACTATTATGGAGTTATGAGCAGTTTGCAATTGCAACAACAACACTGAAGGCCATATTAGCAGCAGTTTAACAGTGGAAGCGGTTTGACAGGAGGAGAGTGACAAGGGAAGTGAAAGGGCGAACAAGTGACACAGTCGCAGAAGGGAATCGAACACGAGAAGTTCAGTGAGAAAGTCGTGAAATTCATGACATCGGTAAAATCATTGCATACGTCACTAAATAATAATAATAGTGAAAAACGCTAAATTTAAATTTAATATAAATAAGCACTACAATCTAATAAATAAATATGTTTAGAATCAAACCCTACATTACATTAATTACAGTCGTTCGTACTGGTTTTAGAGCTAGGTCCTTGCAGCACATTTTAGGAGACACAGAATCCTTTCTTTTGTAGCGTGAGATACATTTAAAGATATTTTTATATGAATGGTAGATACCCTAAGTCGGTGTATAATAAATATTCCGAACAATATAATCCGTTTAAACTATACGGTTTAATTTGAGAGATTTCAAACTTTAAAATTCCCAGACAGCGATCTCTATAAATTTATATATCTTAGATCTCGTAATGCAAAGGAAGATTTTTGTATTGTTCTAAATAGATAGAAAAAACTATTTTGTATTTCTGGCTTAAATCAAATATTTTTTATTCATTCACGTACGAAATGAAGGTAAATTTTTTAAAATGTGTAAATACACATTGGACCATTCACCCTTGAATCTTCCTTTCTATCGAGTTTCCACTGTGCATATCTCGAATTATCTAACGTTTTCTTATCCTGCTGACAGCTGCGCTCATAATTAAACATTCAAAAGCTCCTTTTTGTTTGTGACTTTTGAATTGACTGCTCTAACATTCTGATTGAATTTTCACGATGGTTGCGCAAATCACACGATTGCAATATTGATTGCATGCTTCAACTGAAGCTGCGACCAATGTCAATGCAATTATTAAGCTGGAAAACTCAATTACAATCGCTGCGCATAAACGCATTTGCCCCAAACAAGGCCAGCAAACAAACAAGCGCTGAGCGTCCGCTATAATTTACTTTTGATAGCAACCGACAAATGCAAAACAATAGCATCATTAAAAACACCAATCCCCACCCAACTCACGCCCACACTCTCCACCCTCTTCTCCACTCACAATACAGTTCGAGCAACAAGCAGCAGCAGACGGCATCGACAGCCAGTGAGCAGCAGAAGCAGACAGAGGAGCAGGCAGACGATTCACAGAGTCACACAAGCGGTGCAACCACTTGCGATTCGCATCAGCAGCAACACTTGTTGTTGCAACAGCAACAGCAACAACAGCAACAACAACAGCAGCAACAGCAGCGGCATAGAAAGCATCGCGAGTCGCATGACTTTGACGTCTACTACGATAATCTGAAGCGCTTGGATGCGCTGGCATTGGGCTTGGGCGAGCAGCTGCATCCGTGGCATAACGACAAAAGCGACTTGGAGAGCCTCAACTCGGAGTACTTCAAGCACTCACTTCACCAAAACCACGCCGACCATCATCATCACCAGCAGCAGCAACAGCAGCAGCAGCCGTCCTCGCTAGAGTTCGAAGCCCTAGAGCAGGCAGTGAATTTACTCTCGGAGCAGCGTCCACGCATCTACCAGTCGCGTCGGCAGCAGCATCAACAGCATCGCATCTATCAGCATCAGCGCCACGTTGATCTGGGCGGCGACTCGTGTCCGGAGCACAGCCAGAGCAGTGTTTTTCCAGAGACCACCACCAGCAACTCGGACGATCAGACGGACAGTCCGTCGCTGTCGGAGCAGGAGTACGATATAACGCACATTGAGCAGATATTTCAGCAGGACGATAGTCTGGCGCTTGAGGAGAACTACGAACTGATAAGTCTGACCACAACAACACGCACACGCTTCGAGAGCAGCGAGGAGGAGCACGGCGAGGAGGAGTTTACCGCAGCGGAGGAGAGCCTGACCACGCCCACTGTAACCGCAACCAGCGATAGTGATAACACCTTGAAGCGCGACCAGCTGGATAAGCTCATAGCCTACGATTCAGTGTATCTCTCCTCTGAGGACAGTTCCGAGTGCACGCTCATCGGCGAGAGCTGCGAGTCCTTCGACAACAACAACGAACTAGAGTCGCGCAGTCTGCTGCACATCTCCATAGAGGATACGGTGTATGATCAGCAACAGGAACAGCAGCAGCAGCAGCAGCAGCCTGAGCAGCCAGCGCCGATCTTTACTCAGGTGCTGCGGGTTGAGGCGCAGCCGGTGACCTCCAGTGCGGCCAGCAAGCCCAAGATACAGACTGTGGTGGAGAAGCGCAAGCTCAAGCAGGAGACAACGCCCACAGCAGCTCCGTTGGAGCTCAAGCGTCAGGCCACAGATAGCTTTGTGCTAAACTCTGGCCACAAGTCGAATCTCACTGAGAACCAGTATCACAGTCTGCCGGATGTGAACATCGGTGTGAGTCTCAAGGTGTGCGAGAGCATCGACAAGGAGTTGCGAAGCTCGTACAATCTGCAGCGGCAGCAGCAGCGCAAGGAGCGACAGCGTGTGGAGAGTGCACAGATAACGGTAACATACAACGCATACAATATACGATTCACTAAAGACGCTCTTGATTGCGCACCATATTTAGTGGTGCCAGGTGCATGAGATTGTTGCTGTACGCAGGAGTCGCTGTATGCGACATGTGCCTGCTCGAACAGAAGCGCAGCGATTGCAAGCGGAAAACGAAAGGGACAAAACGTACAAACTCAGCAAAAAACACAAGCACAGCACCAAGCAAACATTTATGATCCGTCATATGACAGTTGTAGACTGAATTAGTGTAGCATCGCGAACGTCCGACAGATGAGAAGCCTGCGGGGTTGTTTCAACAGACTCGAAAAGCAAAACACTTAGGATAGTTGGAAGTAAGAGGAAGCGCAGACAGATAGATAGGGTGACCAAAGGTATATATCTCCAGAATTGATGCGAGCATTAGGACTTAGCCGAGTTCGACTACTATCATCAGGCGCCATTTGCTCAATGGGTAACACTATGGCGGTATCAAGTTCAGCCGCATATATGAAACTTATACGGAGGATGGCGCCACCGATGGAATTGAGGGTGGCACAACTTCATGGCAGGTATTTTCTTAATATGTCCGAAGACCGTCTAACAGCCCATGGATAGAGGTATACTCCCAGACAAATCGCATGAACTGAGCCGCACAACCAGCCAGATTGCGCACACGATAATGGTAGCACGCAATCAGGAGTATTATACCGACTGCGAGGCGAATTAAAATCCAGCGAGCGGAACAGCAATCCATGAAACAATAAAATTATGACACGCCCTCTTGCTCGTGCTAGGCGTGCTAGCAAGCCAGTTGCGTTTCCGGTTGCTCGCTCCGCTTGCTAGTCAGTCAGCAAGCTCGGGCAAACCGCGAATGCTGGACGTGACAGTGTTCAACAGGTGGCAGTCATCTACAAGGTCGCAAACAACCATATGTTGCGCGGCATCGATTTCTGCCCGGACTCCAAGTATAGTATGTTCACTGTACCTCTAATTATCTCGTAGGGATCATAACGCTCAGCGCAGCACTGCGTCGACGCAGTCAGTTGCGCCGAAAATGATGGCATGTCGAAGAACGTTGATTCGTTCGAGGGCGGCCGAGTATCTGTGCAGAAGGTGGATGGCAGTCAATGCTACTGAATTAAATTGGCAGCAATGGAGAGCCGAGAAAGTAAGAGACACGCAGTAAGGAAAAACTGTCTAGCGTCCAGACTGCTACTTCCAGTCATGGGGGTCTAGACTCAACCCCGGAGCAGCTCCCTCAAGCGCCATGTAGAGCACTACAGAGCTACTCCTTCTTCATGACGTGCTCCTTCGAGTTGCAGTATATTGTGTGGAGCTGGCGATGGGGTGCTGTCAGACTGACCACTCTCATTGGTGGGCTGGACCGGCGCGAAAGACGCCCGCCTGAGCAGGATATGAGTGAGGATGACGATGATGCACTAGTCGTATCAGTACATACCGACGTACAAGTGCTTCAGTCGCAGCCAGTCTCATCGGGACACATACTAGTGAGTCCACAGCACGAACAGAAGGAGGCGACATGGATGGACTCATTCCAGGAATCTGCAGGAGTACATGTTCAGGAGCTGTGACTGACAACAAGCGTGGGTTCATTGTGGAGCCTGTGCTCACTCAAGATACGAGCGTCCGATAATGACAGATGGCGGCGGTCGGCGGGAGATCGGTGGGCGTCACTGCAGCCAGCAGGAAGCTCAACGCCAAGCCGGTGTCATATGTGCAGTAAAGCCGACAATGTCTGCCTGGAGTGCGCGCTCGCTGTGCAAGCTGCCACTTTTCTATCAGCCTTTGTATGGGGGTTATCGTGAGTCGTATTAGGACGAGGCTGGCTCGATCCGGACACGAGTGCGCAGATTGTGCGTCTGCTTCTTCGAGTCAGGCTTGTGCTGCCAACAATTCCGTAGCCTAGGTATTACTGGGGTGCCAGTCACGCAGTGCAATATAGTTTGGCGTCATCCCGGCCTGCCCAGGGCTTGAGTCCGATAGCCGACGAGCTCGTGCTTCGCTATTCCGCTGACTAAATAGGCATAGCTAGTGGCGTCCGATAGCAGGAGCAGACTCAAGTCGAGAGTTGTGGTAAGGAGCACAAGTCAAAAGGTACTTGGGTACAAGCCCAGCCTCATCAGCAGGCATCTCCAGCGGTCGAGCTTGTCTCTCCGCCTGTGGTCGAATCAGGCAGCGGAGGCGCAATCAGCAGGAGTCGTCCCGCTGCGCAGGCTGCCGGGAGGGCGTGAATGTGAGGCAGTGGCATGTGGTGCGACGGTCATGCAACGCCATAGGGCTAAGCAAGGCCAGAGCATTTGATCGGAACAGGACGGCACTGGTGTCTGTAGTGGGCGGCGATGTGATCGCGCTATCGCTCGGCTTCGTAGTTATGAGGCTATGCGAGGTCAGAATGCCGATGCTAGCCAGGATGAGGGATGCTGGCTCGAGCTTGGAGCCCGAACTGAGGTCGATAGTGGAAACGGAGCATGTTTGCTGAGTCTACTAGTAGCAAATGTAAGTGATCAGCTACAAACAAAAGTCTGCCAATACTTAAGCTTATCCTATGTTTGTATGATGCTAGTGTGTGCGTGCGAACTCAATGCGCGAGCATTGTGTGCGCTTCACGGTCTATGCTAACTATTGTTGGGAGAGAGTGTGTGAGCGACGACACAGCGCTAACGTTCTCGCACTCGCACCGTACTGCAGCGAAGATGCACTCAGACTTCGGTTACCGCAATGGCTGTCAAGATGTTCGCACGCTAGCTCGTACTCTGACGGATTTGATTTGGAGTGTGGATCTCAACTCTTTATTGGGCAGGACACTCCTCTCAAGTTCAAGCTGTCAAGTTCGAGTTATTAGTCCTGCGATCCAGTCGACTGGAGTTTGGCGTACGGAGGAGGGTGCGAGCGAGGACTGTCTCTCAACCTAGACAGGCTGAGTCGGGTCGTGCAGAGTATGGGCGGTGTTCACTGACTTCCTGGATGTTAATCTAGCCTCTAGCGGCTCTATAGTCTCGATACAGCTGCCAATGCACTCGAAGTCTGCGAGTGCTCAAGAGACTAGGGAGGCGATCACTCGATCTTCCGCAGTCACAGTAAATAATCACATGCAATGTGATGTTAAGCGAATAGCTCCAGTCTTAGTCTGGCCAAGATGCAAGACGCTGCAGCGGTGGATGTCTAGGCTCTACAGGAGCTAGTACTTGACTTGCGCGTAACGTATACGAATTGCCGAGGTGCAATCCGATTTAGCTAAACAGCGATTCGCTTGATTAAGCCATGCCTGCACTGGGCTACGGCGGTGCCATAAAGGTATATGGTAGCCGCTTTTCTAGGCCCGTATAAAGCAGAGCGTGGTTGACTCTCGGCTATGACGCTGGTCATGAGCTAGCGCCTCAAACGGTAAACGACAACTAACCTTCACCCCAATGTCCGCAGTTAAACCCTCGAATCGCTCTCCACGATCCTCTGGCTTTGGCGTCAGGATGTGGATTGCACTTACCAGTCGCTCGGCGAAAGAACCCAAAAGTCGACAAATCATCAATTCCCAAATCCACAGGCTATATGGCATGAGACCGGTCCAGGGTGAGAGTTATAGACGCCGCAAGCAGCGAATCGACCACTGAGGGCCTGGCACTCTAGCGCCGTTTGGGTCACTCATTCAATGATGTACCGTAGTGTATGCCTCTGGATGGCTGATCAACCGTTCCCCCCTCCGTATTCCGCTGGAACCACGTGGGCTGTGCCCGGTGCCAGTGCTCCCCGCAAGAGCGGACGCATAGCCCTTTGTTTCTCCACGTGCGGCTATCCAGCATCCATAAGCGGCTGCACACCGACGATGTAAGCGATATGGCATATGTGAAAGGCCTTTGCCAATGAAAATCAAACGAGAAATGCTGATCGAGTAACGGGTGAACCGCGCAGTCTGGAAGTGCAGTGATGATGCGCAGCGAGAAAAAAAAAAAGGAAACACAAAAGCAAAGATGAAAGAAGGGGAAAGAAGACAAAATAAAATACATATGCAATAAAGTTAAAAGAAAGGTGGTGAAACTAAGAAATAAAAAAAGAAAAAAAAAAAAAAAACAAATACAATATATGCTGTCGAAATAAATACAAATCAGACCGCACTGTAAAGAGAGCAGGCATTAGTATGAGCAAAAAGAAGAGCCCTCGAGGCATAGAAAAACCCCAACAAACTGCAAAGCAATACACCCCACAACAAACCGAAAACACACACCCCGAAGAAAAACTAAATAATAAAGACTGCGGACCAACATGCCCCCACCCACGCCGTGCTCTGGCAATTAAGCCCCAGTACGGCGTCCCGGCATCCGGGGCTGTTGTTGACACTCCCCCCCTCCCTCCCCACCCCTCCACCCTCAGTCGCTGTGGAACAAGCGGATGTGGTACCGTGTTACCTGAACCTCTAAAATGAATCCGGACCATTATCGGTTATAAATGGCCTGAAAATTTGGAACTAGGTGGCAAATTGACTAAAAGCATTTCATATTTGCTAGTGAAAACGGCTGGAGCTCTCGAGGTCGATGCGCAAAATGTTGTAGAAGTTTATGAGAATTGTTGTTAGGCTTATTGTGCGAGGGGATGTCCATATGACGTGAATGGTATAGTAAATCCGACTGGCCAAAGGAGTGGAGCGTCTTTAAAATACGTGACAGAACCCCACTGAGGAGCAGACCGGTTGTCGTGCTTCCAAGCACAGTTAAGAGTAAGAAGTGGGGAACACGCTGCAGCTACCAGCAGGGCTAACATCGTCAAACACGCTTGAGTTCCCTGGACGTCGGAAGAAACAAATACCCCGAAGCTGAGCTCTTGTATTTGGCTACACGACTTTCCGTCCTTCTTCCCGGCTCTGTGTCTTAGACGATGTTTAGTATCGAATGCTAACCAAAAAAGTGCTCCTGGTCAATAACTTATAGCAACATGTTTTATTTTTGCAAAACGACTTTTTGGTTTTGGGTAAATTTCTAAGCATCAACTTATCTTAGCCTTTAACGATTTTGTAAGCGCCGTAGTCTTAGACGTAAAGCCAAATAAATAATCCAAAAACTATGTTAAATAACCTTTAGTTTCTTTCTTGCGCTATAAATAATAGATTTACTCAACGGCTGTCTCAGATTTGATTTCACATACATAAATTACTAATCAGCTAATTAGCTGCAAATAATCTGTAAATGAATGACAATTTATGCCGCAATTATCTTTACACTCAATCGATTTTCATTTTAATTGGCATTTGTGGTATGAAAAATTATCCGAAGTAGGTAGATTTAAATTATTGATTGTTTAATTAATAGCGCAAATATAAGCAGATTATGTAATTGATTGCATAGGCATTCAATTGAAACATAAATATGCTATGCTCTACATTTCGCACTTCATTTCATTAAATCAATTTGAGACTACGTTAGATTATGATAAAGCAGAGCTCTTAACTTTTAACAAAGTAACTTTTATTAATTATCTTAATGATTCCGATTACAAATAATTCAAAAATAATGCGAAATTATTTTAGATTCTTCCAATTGATTATTTATTTAATTATTATAATTATTTTCTCACTTATTATATCGTAATCATTAAGTGATTCAAGCAGATACGAAACATTTTTCAGTTTAATCATTTAGAATTAAAATAAAAAAATCTATAAATGTTAAATAATCTATTTGACAGGTGTGATTTAAAGCTCAAACTTATTATTAAAACCTTGCACATTGATTAACTATTATGAGCTGCTATTTGTAATATAGAACAAAGCGTCGTTTATTAAATTTCTTTTTGATTGATTTACGATAATTCAAATTCAATTTTTGACCATTTGTTTGACTTTGGGTGTTTGGCTGAGTTTAATTTGATTTATACTATATATTTTTAACTGTTGGGGGACATTGGGAAAATAGCTCAATTTATTTGCTCGTCGTTATGCTAACAAGCTCGAGATATCTAAGCTGACCACGCGACTTGCAATCAATTTTCGTATTAATGCCAAATATTTGAAGAATATTCTGTTGGTAAACAATTTGTCATTCCCTTACCTCCACTATCCAGTTGCTTTTTGTGCTTTATCCGTCCAGTTTGCCCGTCCGAGTCATCATCAGAATGCGTTGACGATGCAAATGTTCTGTGCTGTGCTTGTAGCGCTTGTCCAGGTCGCAAGTGCTACAGAGGAAGAGAGAGAGAAAATAAGAATGAAGCGTTTGACGATAGGGTAAATTAACATTAATGACTTCATTTCAGCTTATTGATTGAGGCTTAAATTGGCCATAGATCTTTTCGGCTGCCAAAAGCACTCGACAGCAATCTAACGTAAATATTTATAACAGGCCCAACAGTTCCCAGCTCCGGCTCCAAACTCCATTGATGATGATGATTACATCAATGTGTGCGTAACTGTCTAGAGCATGCCATCGCTGTCTCATGTACGTGTGTGTGTGTGCACATTTTGTGTTGTGTGTGTGTATATGAAGACGAAATGGCTAAGCAAGCGATAACGGTATTATAATACCGCACACACACACAAACGTGCTTCCCATAACGAAAATAGGACGAACATGAGGCCGCAACCGCAAAAAGCATAAAACAACGTGTACTCGCTTCTATTCCCGCTCATTTTGTGGGCTTGTAAATTGCAAAGCTACGAGCAAAAATTACACTGCCTCATTTCAGTTTTAAAATTTTCTTTGCGAACTTTTACATACCCAAAGTTGTTTGCGGCCAACACTGCGTATGAGCAATCACACGCATTGGGCTGAAAAGTTGTTATTACTTTTACTCTCTCTGCGCCTTTCGAATTCACCTGAGGCAAACACGAAATGAAATCGTCAGTCAAAAGCGAATAACACATCGTAGCAGCGACTCGCCGTGAGTGACGCACAAGTTAAAGTTCGCGATGATGGTGACGGCAAACTAATGGCAATCGAAATTGTTGTAACAATTGAATGTCTGAATGTCTTGTGCATTTCAACCGCAAATTTGGCAACGTCTGTCAAAATTGGCTTTAAACTTGTTCAAGTAGAACTTTCGCCATAAAACTCGAGCGCTTTCTGTTCAAAATTGCTACAATTTGTTTCCCCCCAGCCAGCAATCTTTTTAAATGCGTAGGAGCTGGCAATGTTGCAGGTTGAAGCATATTAAATTGCGAAATAAATCGATAAATGGCAAAGGCTTAGAGTACTTGAAGTCTTGAGCATTATTTCAAATTGAAAACTTTATGTTCTCAAAACAAGCGCATGTTCAAGTTTCTTCTGAACTTTGTAAGCCCACCTCGATTTTTCACAATAAACTAGAAAATAAAACTCCGTTGCATAATTTTAGGTGCGCGTGCAGTTGCCTCACTATGCGTGTGTGAGTGTGTGTGCTGATTGGATTTTACGCTCGACTTCAATCAAGCGCTTCAATAATTCAATACGCTTGCAATTTAAACACGCTCGCAACTGGGGCAGAAAAGTAAAAAATATATATACATATAGCATACATGGGTATACATTGTTAGGTAAGCTGGCTTGGGGGCGGGGATGTAATTGAAATTTAAATATCAAGTAAATGGGGAGAATATAAACTTGGCCTGAACTTCTCTAACCTTAAACCCTTTACAGTTGTGGCCTGCGCATAAATCAGAATTTTATTTTACGTTGCTCAGTGGGTGCAAGCGGTGGCTTTATGATTTGTGTGCTTGTGATTTTTGCACGAATTATTGATGAATCCGCCACTCTGCAGACCAAACAGCTGCGGGAACGACTGGGCATGACATTTTGACAACTAAGAGCAAAACATTGCACCATGACAGCATGAGAAATGTCCAGCAGGCAACGAGGGCGGGCGGGCTGACTGGCTGGCTGGCTGGCTGGTGGTTAAGCCCATCAAAATCTGCAAAGCCCAACATTTTCATAATAAAATTTCAAGTCTGGACAAATTGAGTTTTCGAGTGGCGGCAGTCAACAGTTTAACAAGCTCGGTACAGCCCCAAACAGTAGGCTATTTGCTTTACAGACCTTGTTGCTGACTTTGTTAACTTCAATCAAAAGCTAAATGACAAAAGTTTTTTATGCCCACTAAAGTAAATTGAATTCAAAGACAACATGTGTATGCCATGTATAAATTATACCTGCTTAAGCTTTCTTAACGCAACTTCAGGCAACTTCAGGCTCAATTTGCTTTAAGGCTGTATTGGAGCTCGAGCGAGAGCGAGAGCGAGGGTATCGTATTATTTTTCGTCCTGCGACATGTTAGAAATATGGCTACATAATAAGACCAACAATGTGGCCACGTGCGGCGCTTGCGGCTCTTAGATAGCCCAATTCAGCAGGTTCAAAGCCAGCGAGCAAACAGACAAAAGCCAACATGGTAGAAAGCCCAACTCCACTGAGTCGAGCTGTCGTACCACAGAGCTTCTAACTGAGCGACTTTTAGTTAGGGGCAGGCAGGCAATGTGGCACGCAGCCTAGACAATACCAACAATCAGCGAAAGTGCAGTAAACACAGCGGCCTATAACAGTGTTGCCGTCTTAGCCTTATTTCGGGTATATTTGTCCTTCCCAAAATGGCTTCAACCAGGAAAATTTCATCTATCCCCTATTATAAAATGAAAATAATAAACGCATTTTATTGTTGAAGTTTGTTCTAAATCCGAAAACATATTCAATATAAAAATATTATATGTAAATTACGCAGCTAGGGGAATGTGTCCAGGTTCATATTAAAGGTTGTAATATTTTTAAAGCTATTACAACTTCGAACAATAGATCAGCTCTATTCACCAATTTCATAATGAATCTTATTATGAGTTGAAGCTTCAAAGTAAGTATGTTAAGTATTAAAGTTTCTTAAAATATGCTGCAGAATATATTAATGTGAACTTAAAGTGTCTGTCCTGTTTATTTTTTTTTTGTTTTCCCCTTATTTATGTATAGGTTATTGTATACTATATAACCTCTCATATATGTTTTGGATTTGGACTTTTATCTGAAAGAGAGTTTTGAGAATAATAAAATATTTACCATTAAAAAATATCTGATATTTTATCCTACTCATAATTTTTCATATAATATATATATAATATATATTATTATTATCAATATGATTGCTGCCTGTGACAGTCCCATGTTAATTTCACCCAAATCTGGTTAGCCAATATTAAACATGTTTGCTCAATTGTTTGGCTTCACGTTTATGTATATCTTGCTATTGTTTAACCTGTTTTCAAGCATTAACAATTTCCATTTAAATGTGACGTTTTTCATGCGAATGCATATTCTGGAATAAAACAGGTTGTATAATATTTATTTTGATGTCGTGCGCGGACTGCACAACATTTCTTGGGGACCAACTGGCCCCACCTCGTCGCATTTGATGTTTGGTGCTTGCACTTTGCATAGCTCGACGAATTCCTTTTGTTGGCGCTTGCCTTGGCTACGGCAATGGTTAACAAAGTCGCATGTCAAGTGTCGCATGCCGGGAACTTTGCCAAGTAGATCCTTTGAAGCACTTTTTGTTTAGACAGCTAACGCCTTAGATTGCAATTCTCAGAACATGAGAGTACCGAGGGTAAAAAATTGTAATTTCTTTAACAAATTTACTAAGCAATGAAGTTAAGTTCATATTTACTTCTGGCCTACTATCATGTTATACAATAGCCGATAGGAATTAATTCACTCCTTCATTCTTTCTCTAATGAATGATGTGTCAAAGCGATAAGCATGATAAAATATGACAAGACAAACTGCAGGCTATTAGTGTATTAAAATAAAATCAAATTCAACGCGTGTCGTTATGATAAAAAAAATATATAAAAGCAGCTGAGCGAAAAAATATGCAAAAAGCAAGCAAAGCAAAAAACTAATAAATTAGCCGCATGGGCAGCTGGGCAAAAAGTAAATTTGTTGTTGTTTTTTTCTCAGAAAATAAAGAGTAAATATTCATGCTAGAAAGCATTTTCTACAAGTAAATATTTATGAACTGCACGAGCACGAGAAATAAGAGAAAAAGTGTGGGAAGGTAAATGAAACAGATAAACAAGTGCAGAACAAAAACCGAACTATCAAAAATATCAACGTAATGACAGAAATACAAGAAAAATGTTTTTGCACGAGCAGCGGCAACAAAAAATTAAAACAGATAAAAACATTGGAAACGAGAGCAAAGCAGACAGACTAAAATTAGTGTTAGATAGACACTCATATACATATGTATGAGCGTGTGCAAGTGTGAGTGTGCCTATTGTATAATAGATACGCTCAAAGGCAGACAAATAGATATGCGAGTCAAAAGATACTAAAAACTGAAATAGACAGCTGCGAGAGGAACTCAGCAAAAAGATACAATTTGTCGTGCACGCATAATTCAACGCCAATGCGGGCATGATGGGGGGTTAAATAGACAGGCCTATCCTCGACTCGACTTTCTGGCTGTCTGTCTGTTTGTCCATCCGTCTGTGCTATGTGATAAACATAGCAAACGATTTGCAGCACAAGCACAAGCAAGTGCCAATAAAACAGCTGTGTATGCTCGAAAAGCGAACTTCTTAACCCATGCTGGCCATACTACACATGTTATGTCTAGTTTCGAGTCTCTTAGTTAAGCGTGTTTTATGGGCTGTTTTCGAATGTTTGCTTCGGCAACTGAATGCACATTTTGGGAATTGACAACATTTGAGTTATTGTTGCGTATGCGTAATATTTGTACGACATTGCGTATACGCCGTATACGCAGTTGAATTTCTAGTTTCTAAGCAACAGCAAAATTCTTTACTCAATTTCAATTTCAAGGCCCATTAATCAGGGCGGGGGTAGCAACTAATGAGTGCAAAGCGGGCTTTAAGTGCTGCTGGTTAATTAAATGTAGTCAGCTCATAGAGTCAGCGAGTTAATTAAACTAACATTGTAATTAAACTCAAAGCGCACTGAACTGCCAGCGGCAATGTCAATAGCAAAGCAGAGCCGACTTTAATGTGAGGACAACAATTTGTGGCATGATTTAAAGTGCTAATAAGCAACATAAGCTCCATGCCTATCGCACATTTTTCGCAAGTCGCAATATAATTAAGAGCACACACATAAAAGCAGCTGTGTAATGGCATTGCATGCCTCAAGTAATGGCCCATTAGTTCTGCTTACATACATACTTATACTTATGTATATATATGTATATATATGCTAGCATATGGCCAAAGCTTTGCCAACTGATAATTACAAGGTAATCTAGAGGTACGTCAAACGATTGGCCAGCAGCCAGCGCAAGATATAAAAAGTGCCACAAACGCGTTTGCTTTAAATTAAATTTTTCACTTTGCACAAGCGAAATGCCTCAAGAGCCAAGAGCTGCCAACGCAGCTTGAGATTTTGCATGAAGAATATGTTTCGCCTAGAAAAAGTAGCAAAGGATTTGCATTTACACTAGCGCAGTCCTTGGTCCTAGGCATGCACACACACGCAAATGTGTGTGTGTGTGGCATCTTCAGCTATTCAGCTACTGAAAATCTCTCTGGAGGCACGAGCGATTTTAATTTGCTTACAATTAGATGGTATAGCATTAAGCTCGCCGTGGACCTTGGACCTTGAACCAACCCAGATAAGCGCCAAGCGCGCTTGCCAAAAAAGAAAATAAAAAATATGAGGACACGCCCAAGTGCGCGTGATTATTAACAGCAGGCGACAAAGTATAATAAGAAAATATAAAGAAAAGCGCACCCGCCACGTTGCTCCGAGACGCTGCAGATGACATAATTTCGGCAGTTGCCAGCCCTATAAGTAGCGCTAGCGTTAATAAAGCAAGTTTTACGGCATTTCGAATACCCTGAAGAGTGATAAAAAAGCAACTTAACCTTCACAGTTTTTCACTCACTAATAAGATTTCAGTTGGTTCAAAGGACATTGGAATTAGCCATGTAGCCGCAGCTCAGTGTGGTCTTAAAGCCGCCTTGCCAACAAATTTATGTAGCTCATTTTGTGGCCAGTTACTTTAGAAGTGAAAAATTTGCATATAATGGCAAAATTTGCACTTCTGCTTGGGCTTTCGGTTGCTGCTTTGCTGGGCTAGAAAAGAGCAGCTGACACTGGTGGGATGCGCTTTGAATTATTAACGGGCTTTTTGTACAGTTAACTGGGGCTGTTGAAAGTGAGTTGGGGTTGGGACAAGGGACGGCGCACTGAACCTTTTAAATTGCCTCAAAATTTATGCAAAGATTTTACGGGGCAAGCAACTAAAAAGCACAATCTACACTTGGCTGTAGCTAAGTAGCACTTGCCGTATAAATATTTGTCAGACAAAGTGTCAATTGCTTGTTTGTTTGCTTGCTTGTTTGTTAGGCTTGTTTGTTTGGCGAAAACATTAACCACAACAAGCCAATAAATCGACCCGGAATCTCAGCAGAGATGCTCCCTTCAACGGATGCTCGTTTATAAACTGGCACATGAATTATGCAAAATATTAAAATGTTTTATGGCGCTCAATCAATCAAAGTTTGTTAATCTAATTACGTTGATTTGATAAATCGAAGCGCTTAAAAGCATTTGTTGTTCAGCGAAACATACTGAATGAATATAAATTTCATTAACCCATGGAGTGGCGATAGCTCTTATCAAAGCATTGATAAGCGGACAAAGCCTAGGCAAAAATAACTGTGTAATCTGAGTTATTGCTCCTTGATTCACAACACTTTTGTAATTATTATGCAAAGCCCAAATCTTGTTATATTGAAATATTTATCATAGTCGGCATATTTATTTTCACAGTAAAAACTTTACAGAATTTTCCATTATAACTATATATATAAAGTATAAGCACAAAGTATAATCAGTATGACATTAATTCATAATTCATATTTCGTTTTAAAAGTTTTTCTTATTCAACATTAATATTCATAAAGTTAAATATTCTCTAATATAAAATTTATTTCTTCAATTCTCTTCAAATACAATAGCAATGTTGTAATGTATTAAACGATATTTAAAACTTAATTTTTTTTATTTAAATTAATATATTTTTGTCCATTACTTTTATTTTTACCGATATCATAAGCAAGTCCAGTTAAAATGTAGTAACTTTACGGGAGTTGTCAAAATAAATATCCAGTAATCCAATCTTTAATAGATTAGCGACAGTTATTGCTTGTGTAATTTTTTTATTAATAACCTTTATGTTAAAATTGAACTTTGCAAGCCGCTGGCCAACATTCAAGCACTACGAAAAAGAAAGGAGAATTGTTTACGTGTAGTTTGATAATAGGACTAGCATGAGAGGACTATTCCCGATTTGCATTAAGTTGTATACGGATTACGTAATATTTTGCAAAGTGGCCCATTAAAGTTTCCCTTGTTACATCCACATTAAGTATTTGACTTTTCCTGTTCCTGCCAATTGCAATTGCATTGTGTATCTAGTATCCATCAGATATACTCGCTCACTCAATTGCAGCTCAACATGTGTTTTTATGGCCGCTTCTGTCAGCCAAGTGGAAATGAGCGCCAGGGATAAGGCGCAAGCAGAACAATAAAAGCGCCATTTGCCAAAGGGTGTCGGACCAACTGCAACTCCACCCCCGCAGTACTTGGAATAGTTATTGTTGCTATGCGTTGACTCAGCGAAAGTCAAGAGCAGCATTAATGGCAGCAACACGCAAGGCTAAACTAGAGCAAAGCCATTGGAGCAAAAGCCACGGGCAAGCCAAAGCTAAACATACCTACACCTGGATTGTGTGCGCAAGTATCTATGAGATATATATCTGAGAAATGCAAACATTATAATGAACTAAACTTAGCTACGCCAGGCCAGGAGCTTAATGAGCGTTAATACAACATCGCTCTATTTTATTTTACTTCTAATTACAAAAACCCAGCTACCTTCATCAAATCTGTCTATATGCAGATGCAGATATGCAAATAATTCGCAGCTGCTTCTGCTCAGCTGGATCCCATAGCTGGCAGCGCTGGTGTGCAAAAGATTTTGGCAACTGATAAATGTGGGAATACGTGCATAAGTTGCCAAAGCCAACCATTTGCTTGGTCTGTACCCCCGAGAGCAAACATAGACAGGTAGGCAGGGTGGCTTGCTGACTTGTATAATATGCAGATTTGTGTGTGTATGAGTTTAAATCCCAGGCTGCAATGCAGCGCCTTTCCAAAACTGTTGTTAACTTTAATGCAAATACTTTTCAACTTTATGCATACAATTCCAATTTGATTGACAGAAATGTGTTGACTTATTGTCATTTCTTTAGAATGTAGCTCTACTTTCCAAATACGCCACGTCAGCTTATCTATAAATTGGCAAGCTATCTATTCAAATTTAAACGCAATTTCTAAATAGACAATTGAGCGACTTTAGCTCTCAATTAGTTTTCAAGTGTGTCGCATGGCAAACACAAAAGTTTTGTTGATAGCACAAGAGATTAGCTATAGAGTGCACTTTACGACAAGCAGCAACCTTGATAAAATGCATATAAAGGGCTTAAGACCTACTATCAAGATTAGACAGTCAGATACACAATAAAGTAGAGGGGGGAATCAAAGTTTGCATGAGCTGCTTTGTAGCAGAGCTTATAGGACAGTTTGAGAGTCACTGAATCGACTGTTGTGTCACCTTAGAAAAACCCTATTTGAAAAACTCGTGGGTAAAATAATGTAATGCTAGTAGCAACTTTACGTAAGAGCAACTATAAAATATTTAAAAATAATTTAATTATATTATATTTCCTTATACGGAATGTTAAATTAATAATTAATAAATCTTTCTTACTTTTTACTTTCCATATGTTTATCTACAATAAAGAGTCAATGTTTTGACATTATTAAATGCAAGTTCAAAAATTCATCATTACTAATTTATTTCTAAAGATATTTTATGCAGACAATATAAATATCGATATATTATATGAATATTATTTTGTGCAAACGTTAAAAATAGTCAATTCCACCTAACTAATAGTTAAATAATTTAAACAAATGAAGTTATATTACTTAAAGGTTTTAAATATATTGTTTGACATCGCAAAATCATGTGTAGCATATGAACCCATTATACGCGGCGACTTGGTATTGTTTATGTGGCATATCCTAATGGACCTGATAGCATACGAGAGCCAATTGTTAAGCTCGCCTGGATTTCGAGCTTGCAAAAGCCAAACAATGCGCAAGTTCCTTTGTCATGAATGCGATTTGCATATGTAAATATTGAATAAGTATCCTTATGTGAGTGACTGTTTGTTTGCTGGTTGTTTGTCAGCTTGATTCGGCTTATGTGTGCTTATAGCACAAGATATAGCACACGCACCTGCAACGAATCTGAGCGCAGGACCAGCGCGTTAATCAAATATCAATTGCAACGCTTTTTTATTATATTCGAGTTGCAACTAAAAATAATTGTTTAACCGAGGCCCCAAGCGCATTGGCCACGCCCCAAGCCAAGAGCAGCAACAGCAGAAATATATGCAAAACAAATGAAAAATATGCAAAAGCCAAACAATGCCCAAATGGAAATCTGTTCAGGGCATAGCTTAACCGAATGAGATGGCGATAGAGTGAGAGAGAGAAGGGAGTAGAGACATAGTACATATGTATGTATGTATGTGTGGCATGCAACACACATTTGGTGTTGTGCGGCAGACCGAATGGCGCCAATAAAACTTTTTATGCTATTTCGAACACAACGCACAAAGGGCAGCCAGAACAACAGATTTACAGAGTTACAGTTAGGAGCGAAGCTTTAAATTGCCGAAGGCAAGAACGTGCAAAAGACAAAATATAGCAGGCTCTGGAAACGAGCCAAAATATAATGTGTGTATGCATGTGTGAGTGCTTAGATGTGTGAGCCATGCAATCAATGTTGTCTTCTTGTTCTGTCGCTTTGTTGACTTTAATCAGCGAGCGAGCAGTTGCAAATTAAGTGGCACCCCAACAACAGCATGTGACACGAACAATACCTGCTAAGGTTTAAATAATACGTCATATCTCTTGCCGGCATAATATTTGTTCATGTGTGTATGTATGCATGTGTACAGGCGTCATACCGGCTTAGCCCCCACAGACACACAGTCACGGAGTCACACGCACACGCGATCGATTCATTCGAACGCTTAGCTGATAAAACTTTTTTAGCTTTGTTCGCATGGCGTTCCACACATTTTGTCAACATTTCGTTTTGTTTGCTATCGTATTCTCACTCTCTTCCCGCCGAAAGCAAAAGCAACACAAACAAAAGCAGCCGCTCTTTGTGACGCTTGAACTCTTGATTTGTCTTGAGGTCTGGGCTTGTGTTTCTTTGTGCGCTCTTTTCATAGCAAGTGCAAATAACGGCGAATTTAATCATTTCGTATGCAAATCGCGTTTGACATAAAAGAACATATTACGAGCAAAACGATTGCGCCTCTTCTTTGTTTTTGTGTTTCTTGCGCAGGCTTTTAAATGTCTCACCTGAGACAAGACCAGCTGATAACAACGTCACCGTCGACAAAAGTTAAAAAGTCAAGTGTTACAGCTATAGCCGGGTCAGGCGATTGTTAGAATGATTAAGTGACTCATAAATTAAATTGAAAACAGTTTGAGTGCCACTGAGCGGTGCTTTAAATGTGTGCAAAACTGATTGTCAGCTGACCGCAGACGCTCACGCTATGATTCTCACTCTCCATCTCTCGTGTGTTTGATAGTTTAGCGCACACATATGTACATAAATACACACATGCATATGCATGTATGCATATCTAACAACAATGCGGTATCGTCTCTCCCAGTGAACAATAAACTTTCGCTAAGAATTTTTACAGCTGTTTAGACCTAGCTCAAGCGAAATAAATCGTAGAATAAAGGGTGCCCCCTAACCGTGGCCTAAACTTAAACACAAGGTCACTGAAATTAAAGGCCGGACATTTTCTAAGCGATTCCACGTCAAAAATAATTTATTCTTGAATCCACTCACTCATACTATAACAACTTTTTGTCTATTGAGAATGTTCAATTGAAAATTATAAATTTTGATTCATATGTTAAAAGTAAATGAGAGCGTATGTATATTATACATTCATTTAATTTCATTTCACTTTGTTTTAACATCCGAATGCTCATTTGGATTAAACTCGATCAGGCTTGGTAGCCCTTGATCCCAGCTATCTCGTGATTAAGTTGACGACACAGCTAATGAACACCCTGTATACTCACATGCATATATACAAATATATGTTACTCCGAATGAGAGCCAACTCGAATTGAAGTTGTACGTTGCAATCGAAAGAGAGCAAGAGAGCTTATAATATTAAGAGAGTTTCAAAGTTGCTAACCAGGGAAAAAGTACGCAAAGCAAACAACAACAAAACGAAGATGAACAGCATGCCAAAAGGCAAATAAGAAAGCTCAGAATATCATAACACATCGCGTGTATTACAAATTTATAAAGAAACATACATACAAGCGCTCATACATTTGTATGTATGTATCTACTTATACTTGTGATTTGACTGCTGCATTCGCATAGAATTTTATAATTTTTAAAATGTGGCCCCATACACCCAAAATACCCACACATTTTTACAAATGTATCTAAATACATGTTTGCTGGGGTATTTTTAAAAAAAAATTCAATGGACAGCAGCTGCTCTCCCGGAGCGACACCCGCCACTCACACACACGCACACGCACACGCACACACTTTTGTATATAAATGTTCAATTTAAGAAATACACATTTAATTTTTTTTTTAGAATTTATATGCGGATCAGTTGTACTTACCAGCGTTGCAAAGGTCGTTGTCACCGGTGCTAAACGCAGACCGCAGCGTCCGAATTTTTGTGGAGCGGGTCGCATTAAAAGCAGGCGAAAGCTGCTGAGCATTATGGCTCCGTTTTTGGACATGCTTTATAGGATGTTTGGAGCCTCTGATACACGAGCTTTTATTGGGGATCAACCGATAACAGTTGTATTATGATTCACAAACTATTATATTTAGCACACTGTGATGGAGAGGGAGCCGTATTGGGTATAGCCGGTTAACAATGAGTAACTCAAACCTTGTGGTATTTGCTGTTGTCTTTGTTGTTGCTGCGGCAATTGTTTACTTAGCTGATAAACGTAGTTAACATTGCTTAGGAATTCAAGCATTTAACTAACTAATAATTTTGAATAATTTAATACGATCTGTGTAATCTGGACATGCTTTCGAATACTGTAAAATAACAACACATTTTATTTTATTTCATTTCATTTCAAGGCAAACTTTATATAAATTCATATACACATACGTACATTAAGTATGAACATACATGTATGTATTGTAAAAAATGCAACAGTGCGGCAGCAAGAACAATAACAACAAGAAAGCCGCCAAAAGGTAGGAGAATGAGGGACAAATACGTGAAATGGTAACAATTTTACCGGTTTTTAACTTGTTTACCAAAATTTGTGGTAAGCAAAACACGACACATTCACAACACCACAAGCTTTTCAATTTAAACTAATACTTTATCATATAATTTTCGCAATAATTTATTTAATTTATTTTTGTGCCTCGGCTTTTTCCCAATAGGCCTTTGCATTTGCACTTTACACCTGTGTTCTGGCTTTTGACAGCACGCCAACCGCAACAACTCCCTGGGAGAGGGAAGCTTTTGCTTTTGCTCAACAGCTGCTGCACGTGTTGTCTTTTTTAGTGTATTTTCAAATGAAGAGCTCAATTTTACACTTAACGGCACTTGCAACACCCGCACCAAGCAGCTCAACGCCGCAAAGCTTGATTAAACAGAATTAAGCATTCCCCTTTGATATTGCTTTCTCATCTTACCGAACGACAACACAATTTGCACTTCACAAAAATATATATTCTCCTTATAATTTTACTTAATTGTTGCGTTAAAAATTTAGTTAATAATTGGTTAGTAAATAATGTTAAAAGTGTAGAATAATTCAGTACGTTGTACCCGAACGACGAATGAAGAGGAAATAGCCGCTTAGAGAGAGACATTCGCCCATTTTATACTTGGTGCTCTCTTCAATTCGAATACGAAAGAAATTCCAATTCGCAAATGTTTGACAGCCACTGCGCACGTTTTATGGTCACTGCTAACAACTGGTGCGCAATAACTCCCAAACTGTAAGCAGAACAGCAACATAAAAGCGTTAAGAGAAAGTTAAGGAAGAGAGCATGTTTGATGTCGCTCTTGCTTTTGCGATCTTAAAAACATGTTAGTTTTATTTATAACATTTCATTTATTACATTATTGAAAAATATTTTCCCGCCAAATCCCGCTCACTGACAACAATTCTTAACAGTGCTCATTAACAGCGCAATAGCAGAGTTTGAATTCGCCGAAATGTATAATTTTCCTGCTGCGAAAACGTGCGCGATAAATTTGTAAATTAAAAACGTGTGCTGCCACAGAAACAGAAACCAAGAATCGCCCACAAGGATTCGGCAAACTGTTTGCTCATACCCTGCTCGCATATTTCATTTTAAAAAATATAAAACTCTTATCAATTGGCGCGCTCCCACTCTTCTTATTTCTTATTTATTTGAATTTATTTTCCGTTTACTCAGTCATACGAAAAAGCAATAAAGCATAAAAGCAAAATCCAAACGAAACTCAAGGTCCCTGGTGTCTTACAAAAACGCAAGGTTCCTGATGCGAATTTTTCGTTATTATATCCAAGTGAAATAATGAAAAAGAAATGCCGAAAATCATTTAAAGAAAACGTTACGGTTTATTTTTTGTTTTATTCTCTTTTTTTTTGTTTCTGCTGTAGAGCGCAAGACAATGAAAAATCAAAATTATTTCATACGATAAATTAGCGACAGCTGCTCAAACATTATTTAAATATTTTTCCCGCCCTTCGTTTGAATATGCTATGAATTTAGTACATGGTTTGTGTCTTTGCTAATGTTAAATTTCGACACATTTTAACATTTCGTTTTTCATAATTATTTCAGGTCTTGTAACAAATTATAAATATATATAATTATATAATATTAAATTTTCATACAACTGTTGTTTGTTCACTTGATTAACTTATATTTTAATATATTTTACTAATATTTAGACATAACGTTTTGTATTAATTTGTTTTCGATATGTGATTGTGTATATTTTACTTTTTATAAAGAAAAAAACGCGTTCTCTTAACGAACCAATAAAAAACAGTAAGTTCTAGAACAAAGACAGGCCTTCTCTGAAATCTCAAAACCTAACCTACCAAATCCTTTTGGATTTGCTGTTGATGTCAGCTGCTGAGAAATTAAAAATAAGTCAAATGCCAGACGGCAATCTGGTAAATCGTTGAAAACTCAACAATTATTTCAGCCAAAGAGCTTCATGGCATTTGCAAAATACAATACCAATACCACAACAACCTCAATCAATGCCCCATAAACGAGGAAATAGTGCAAGAGCTTTTTTTACCAGTCAATAATCAATAAGATACATTTCTAGTGATTTTTTTCAAAGCGTCCGATCAACTAATAACTGAGGTTCTACAAACACAAAATATGTTTCAGCATGTACTTTGCTAAATTATTTTTTTGTTCTCTGCATGTTTTGAGGTGTGTGTTATATAGAAATTAAATGTTTTAAAAACGGAAGCAAAAAAAATAAATTGTACTGGTGCATAAGACATTATTTGAATTAAATGAAGAACTTAATGAAAAGACAATCTGGCATTTATGTATGCATTTAAATTTTCGCTTTTTATTATTGTCGCATTATGAATCTAAACTTGAACTAATTTACATATATTCAACTATACAATATGTATATATATTTCTATATACTATATAGATCTCTGCTTAGCGCTTTAAACATAAAACTAGATTTCCATTTTTAAGCAATTTGTTTTCGCTGCATTCGCTTTACACTAAAAACATTTATAATACAGTTTTTACTTATAGCAGCCTTATTTATGCATTTATGTAGGTATTCATATAAGTAGGTGTATTAAACATAATTATAGCACTCGTAACTGCAGAGACAGGCTTACAGTTTTGGCATGGATTAGAATGGTATTGTATTGTGGTATACAAGGTGTTAAAAACATAAATAAAAACATATAAAAGTACACATTGTATATATGCATGTAGATATATCTATTGCGTGGAGTCTTTAGTAAGTGTTCTTAAAACAGTTTTGAGGTAATAACGAAACAAAGTCAAGTCAAGTTAATTGGGCGCTTAATTGTCGCTCGGAAATTAACCATATATACACATAATTGGCTGTTTTTTTATTTTCTATATATTTGTGTTGTTTTCTGCTTTTGTTCTCTCTCTCCTTCGTTTTTATTTTTTTTTTTTCATATGTAACATTTAAACAACTAACAAAGCACATAAAAGCATTTATGCATACATTTATTCATGATGCCTCCCTATGAATTATAATGCGTTGACAGCTCAAACAGACACACTCTCACATTAACATTATAGGTTTTTTATCACACGCACACACACATACATATATCGCATATTCTTACACGCCATTATATTATTTACACAAACACACTTACGTACGCTAGTTAACTGTATTTGAATGGTACAACATTGAACTGCAACTGCAGTGACATTAATTAGCTTGCAGCAACAACAACAAAAAGATTTATGTCTGTTTGTAAATCACCAAATTACACTATGCAACATAAGTGGAATTTGTTTTTCTTTTCTTTTTATGAGGTATCATTTTAATATTTAATTACAGCTTTTCAAAGGTGCCGCCATATTGTTTTTTATTCTAAGCTAACGAGTTGTTAAAGCAACTCGATTCCGGTTGCTTAAGTGCCATTGCATAGTGGTTATGGATATTATTTATTGTTTTGTGTTCCTTTATCTTGTGCAATGACGTCGACGCCGCTGCCGGTCATTGCTGCTGCCACTGCCGCTGCCCGTCGCGCTTCCCTCCACCGCTGCGACCATTTGCAGCCACTGCAATTGCTTCCTGAGTTTTGCGTCCGATTTGCGATACTTGCTACCATCCAGCCTTCTCCTATTCCCATTGCCACCAGCTCCAGCTCCAGCTCCAACGTCGCCATTGGCGCCGCTAAACAGCTGGTATCACGTGCCCGTGGACAAATCATCCTTAAGCCATTGCGGAATGGGGCGGGAGCCGAGCTTTTTCAGCAGCTTCACCAGCGCTGTATTGTGATTCAGATAGTAGCTGCAAACAGATAGGAGAGCGATAAGTTTGGGTGCCAGTGCAAAGTAAAATACATTAGAAATTCAAATGTCTGCGAATTCAAGGTTTGCAGTTCACTCGAAAGCGTTCGCATCCTTTTATTTCCACAACAAATACTATGCCAAAGAAAATCTCTTTGAACCCCCAGCTAGACATACATATGTTCAAACCTGCTGCACATACAAAGGTTTTCCGTTTATTTTTCTTCTTGGTTCTTGGTATTTCTACATAATTTACGCAAGCTTTGCTGTTTCCACATATTATATTTTCAGTTATGCATGTTATTTAGTTGCATAAAAGGTAACGGCAGTTAATAATTTAGAGAGCATATAATTTAAGAATTCGAGTTTAAGTTAGGCTTAAGAAGAAATTCGTGTTGTTATTTTTGTTTCTTTCGCTCACTGTATAAGGACCTTTGTGCTCACTTTCCTAGAATTCATAACAGAGCTAATTGTACTTGGGTACTCCACCAACAAAAAAAGCTTTTCGGTTCAAATTTGCATTTTTCACTCATAAATAATTCGTCTTAATTACGACACTTGTAAAATGAATGCGGATTTGGAAAATATTTCAAACATAAAAGTGTCTCCTGAGGGAATGAAGCTATAACAATATGCAGAATGTCGGGTGCTACCGACATTACGAGAACCATTTAAGATAGAAAAAAAGCGAAACAAAAAAATATACATCATAACTAGTAAGCGTATTTCGCTAGGTCAAACACCTTTTATGAAATCTGAAGACATTCGATCGATTACTTTGAATTTTAAGTTGCACATTTTAGCAACTGGAAGAAGCTTGTTGTAACCTTTTCATTAGATATTTTTACATTAGCTATTATTATTATTTTGTATTTATTATCCGATCGAGACAAAATTAAGAGCATAATTATTACTTTAGTTGAGTAAGGTTGGGAGACATCGAAGTTTTCGGATACAAACAGCCCTTAATTATTTATACCAAGTTTGGTATCTTAAAGTTACTGACACCTGGGTGTTCATACTTAGATGTGGTAAGCGAGGCCTGGGAGCTATAAATTAAAAGACCGTTTCGTACATTTTTATGTATTGGGACTAAAAAGGCTGCTGAAGTTATTTAACTGTTTTTCTTTCTTGCAGCAGCTGCATTTCACTGTCTCGTAAAGTTTAATTGTACAACTGGAAAAAAAGGAAAGCGCAATGGGTCGATTACTCATCGCTGGCAGAATGCTTTACAATCAAGGGGCTGACAGCTGGCGCTCGTATGTCAAATCGCAGTACAGCAAAGTGCACTTTTTCACGACCGCAAACTGCCACAAAAAACTTGCAACGCAAACCAAACGAAAGAGCAAATAATAAAAATAAAAACGGGGCTAAACCTATGCTACATCAGCAGCGCACTAACACTAGCAGACCCACACATGCATTGGGGCAAGGTTGTTCATTAATCCATCTCTCGACGCTCAAAGCAACGTACTTGTCATCGTCATCGTCATCTGTCTGTCAACCAACCCAAATCGCTCATACGCCACGTAGTTCCCTGTTTTTCATTTGGTGCAGTACTTACCGCTGTAACAGCTTGCCACTGCGCTCATCCATGGACGGGTATTGTCGCCCCTTGGACTTGCCAAGGCATTTATTGCGCTTCTCACTCACTGCCTGGCAGTAGAAGCCCTTCTTCACATCGTAGCGCAGGTGATTGGAATAGTCGAGCAGCGGTTGGATTTTTAAGAATCGCTGCAGCTCGTTCATCACCTCAATGGGATTGAGACGCAATTGCTCGCCATCGATGATGTGCAGCTGTTGGGCCGGATAATAGGCCAGCCAGTGCTCCAAGTGCTGTGCGTATTTGCCCGGATTGAGGCAGCGATTGCGCAAATCCTTAAGTGCTCGCGGCGCCGAGTCGCTTGCCGTTATAACCTGTGCGCAATGGAAAATTGGTGAGTGTTATCGCAAAATTTCGGCAATATATTTTCATGAATATGCGTGGACGGAAATCTGAATAGTTCAGTGCAACTGAGCAAGAAACTCACTAACGTTGTTTGCCGCCAATTCCCAATTAGAGGCAAAAGACAAAATCTATTTGTGGCTTGCCAAATGAATTTGCCAAATTTTTTTAAGCTGCTTTGGCTCAAATGTCTGCCACATCAATGAATGTCCATGCTCAAAATTGACAAGCAGTTAAATCTACTGACTGAACTATCAGCAGCTTCTTGTTTTTGTAGTTGTTGTTGCTGTTGCTGTTCTTGATGTTGCTGTGGTGGAGGTTTATTTAGCTGAAAACTGCTTTTGCAGCTGGCATTTGTTAAGTAATGAAACGAAACTAAAAGCTGAAAAGCCAGCAAAAGCTCCGCAGTGCCAATTGGGATAAACATTTCCAATTTATTGGTTGCACTTACGGTTTCCCAATTTATTTTACGGTGCCACCAATCACCTGCTTCACAAGTGGAGCATAAGCAAGCGGGTCAAGTTTAACAAAATTTATAGCAAAGATAGAATCAAGCGTAGTTTGTTTCATTTATACTATATAGTATATACATTTTACATACATTTTATTATGTATTTAAGGCTGTATAGGGATATCTCCTTGAAGGAGGAAGGCTTGATTCAAAATAGACTTTGTTCCAAAGGCTTGAATTGCATTTTAAATTGTCTGATACAGATGGAATTCAAGTAATTCTCATCTCTGCCGTCTTACCTGATAGAAACTATAGTTGTTGGCAATTATGTCACCATGGGCGCGCTGGTGCTGGTACCAGGAGTAGGCGCGCTTCGCCGGCGAGATGAGTATGGTGACAATCTTGGCGTGGGGCAACAGAGCATGAGCACGCTTTGGCACCGCCTCGCCGTCAAAGTAGGTGGCGCTCTTCTCGAACATGTAGCGCGGCGAGCCAAGAGCCGTGGGCAGGGGAGAGCTGGTGTTGGGCAACGTATCGGCGGGGAAGAAGTCCATGTACCAGTCGAGGCCTCTGTAGTAGTTGTTGCCGTTGAAGAACTGCACCTCCTCGAAGGTGTCGGGGCTGGCTATGTTGCTGGCAATGCTGTTGTGCATGGAGAGGAATGTGTAGAGAGCAGTGGTGCCCGTCTTCTGTGGGCCTATGACCAGAAACTTGGGCAGCGATTCGCAGTTCTTGGTTTTGGACCAGATCTTCTTGTGGCGCGCATCGTCGCAGGGATTGCCCCAGACGGGATCAACCTCCTCGGGATGCAGGCGAAAGTACATCTCCGCCAGCTGTATGGGCGGTGCGGAGGCCAGCTTCAGATTGGTCCAGCACTGCAGGAACTTGATGACCGATTGGAATGTGTAGAGCGCCAGCCGATCGCTGCCGTAGTTTGACATGTGCGTCATGAAGATATTGATGGGGTTATATACAATTGTCTGGAAGAGCTCGCCGCCCTGTATGGACTCGTCCAGCTTGTCCCGTCCGCCCGGATACCGATCTATGTACATGGTGTGCGTGAAGAGGCCGCAGGTCTGTCGCGGCAGCACCATGATGTTGCGATGAATGAAACCACGACGTAGGCGCGCGGGACGCAGATGCGGATACTCCTCGGTGGAGGTGACCTTGACGTTCCAGACCTGCTTCCAGGCCAGATAGAGCAGCTCATGGGCGGGATAGACACCGGAGTGGTGTGGCGATATGGAGTAGCCCGAGTTGGTGGGTATGTTGTGCTCCTTGGCAAAGGCATAGTTCAGTTGCATCTCGGCCATGAGCAGCGTGAGGTTGTCGTACAGATGCGGCTGCTGGTGCTTCCACATGTGCGAGAACCAGTTGAAGTCCTGCACGTTCTGCAGCAGAAAGTCGTCGCCCAGGTTCTCCTCGCGTGTGCCATGATGATAGTACTTGCCGGAGAAGCCCAGGTTGAAGCGAAACCCGGGCACCATGCTGGCAATTATCTTTTGCGTGGCTATCAAGGCGCGCACGTCATCCGGCTGCAGACGCGTGCCCTTCTCCCCCACAAAGATGTCATCGATGTCGACCAGAATCATGCGCTCCAAGCTAAGGCTCAGCTGACCATGGCTGAGATAGCTGAGCGCATCCAGAAACACCAGTCGATGCAGCCAGAAGCGCAGGCTGCTGCCGAAGAGCACGCGTTGTATGCCATCCAGTTGTCCCCGATCCTGCAGCACTGTCGTCAGCGGCAGCTGCACTTGTCCCACACTGTCCGCCGGATACTCTTGCGTGTTGCGCTGCGCCCACTCCACCGTCTCGTAGGTGCTGTGATTATGCTGAAACACCGCCCAATCATCGCCAGGCAATGCTCCCCAGGCTGTTTCGCCAGCGCGTGTTAAACGCAGTACGGAGGAGCTGGGATTAAGACTGGCGTCTCGAAGGCGCAGATTTGTGTGCACAAAGAGGGGAAAGTCGCGCAACTGCGCACCGACCAGAGTCTCCTCGCTAGGGCTGACAAAGCCGACAATGCCCACCGAGTACTCGCGGCAGTATTTGTCGAGCAGCTCGCGATTCCACTTGTCCATGTTGAGGTACTTGTCGAGGTTCTCAAACACAATGACGCCATAGCGACCCTTGTCCAGATTGGTCAGCACTGGCAGACTCTTGCCGGCCACTTCGATTTTGTATCTGCAACGAAATCGCAAGGGGAGTTCAATGAGAAATGCATTCGAGTTTAAGTAGAAGAGACTGTCAAAAGCAATGTCATAAAAAGAAAGCCAAGGACTATCAAATTGCTTGTCAAACCCGACATTAATAGAGAAACAACAGAGAGTGACGCATAGAGATTGAGCGAAAGAGAGAGAGACAGAGAGCTACGATGGGCTTGCATTTGACATTAGCTGTCAAAAGCTCTTTGCCATGACTCGTAACCCGTAGAGTTGGTTATACAAGTGTCCGTCTGCATGCCACACTTGCTGCTTCTCTCCTAACATCTGTGCAGCTCGGATAAGCTAAATTGCACTGTCAATGGTTGCAGAGCGTGCCAAATCCTTGCATTCATATGAAAAATTGAAATAAATTCATTTAATTTTCATGAAATATTTTACAGCACTTCAGTTTCAGTTTCCAAAATGTATATTTGATTAAACACTTTGGTTTTATGTTTGGCTGCCACTAATTTACAAATTGTGTTTTTTGCACCCACTAAAATAATCTGCATGAATTAATATTTCACACACCAAAAACAATGCCAAAAAGATTTTTTTTTAATTTTTTGCAATGCATTTTACAAGCTCAGTTCGAATTCAAGAGTAATGGAATACGGAATTCGAATTTAGGCACACCGAAGTCAAAATGCACTTAAATATATAATACAAAGCTCATAACAGCAACAAAAAAATCTATATTCGATATATACTAAAAATTCTTACTTTTTGCGCATTAAACTCTTTGCATTTTTTTTTTTACAAATTTCTATTATTCTCTAATTGATAATCTACTCAAACTTCTGCAATACTTAATACTTATTATATACAAAATACTGCAAATTTACTAAAAAAAATCGCATGCTCTCAGACTGTTTTTTTTTTAAATTATTAGAATCTTCACTTCAACATGGGGGACGTATTTTTAATATTTTGAGTTATCAATCAAGCTTTCTCTAGATTGCTCGTTACATATCTGAGCTTTTGCCAATGTATCCAAAGCAAGAGTATTACCTATAACATACTCATCCAATGCTATATGTAATTACAATTCACAATTTGTATAAATATTCCATAGAAATATAAATAAATGCAAGCATTTATGAATAAAATCAATTTCAATATTATTATTCTCTCTGTTCAGCTGCAGTGACATTGCAAACACACAGAAGTCGCGTGTGTGTGTGTGTGTGTGTGTGTGTGTTTCTGTCTGTGTGCAACTGTCATGCAGGGCAGGTGTAGCAGCTCGTTTGGCCAACGTGCTGATCCATAAAACCAATCCCACTTGAAGCTTGTGACCTGCGGCCAAATGCTTTGGTTGTGCGTAAATAGTTTGCATAAATATTGAAAAATATTTTCAGTGATATGGAATTTCCAATTGATTGAATATCTGTGCTTGCAGCTCAGAGACACTGTTGCAGACATACCATAGCTATATACATATAGTATAAATCACAAACATATATTTCGTGTGTGTGTGGGCGTTTGGTCATTTAACTGGCTTAAAGCTAAACATGCCGCATGCTGAATGCCGCATAAAAAAAAAAATAAAAAAAAACAGAAAGTGCAAACGCAAACAAACTGGGAAGCTGGCAAACTGAGCAGCTTAAAAAGTTGTCCGATTTATTCAATATGCCGGGCCACGTGAAATCGCAGCCAAACGTCAAACAGAAACTGATGGCAAAATGGAAAATCGAATGGCATAACGTTAACGGATCGAAGCCGCAGCCGTTTGCATTGTAAACAATTTTTTGCGCCCTTCTTACTTCACTGCTGGCTCCTTTTTTTTTTTTGCAAGCGCGTGCATATTAAAATATTTGCAGGTGCCCGCATTCAACGCGCCTCGCATAAAAGTCATAAAGCAAAACATTTTATGCTACTGCTCTGCTCAGGCTCATATACTCATATGCATATGTACGGCTGAGGACTGAGGGTGGAGGACACATTATTGATAGTTTTTTGCACGTTGAGCCTGACAACAACGAAAAAAGCGTTGAGCAAAAAATATACATATAAATGGCAATAGCTTTTGCCCTCTGCTTGGGGCTCTGGCACAAGTTATAAGCTGACTACAGCCTGCTGGCAAAAGTGATGATTGAGAGAGGGTTAACGGGCGGAGTAGGCTGCAAAGCAGCGACCAGCGCTGACATACTGCATGCATTGCATATTTTATGGCGCGTCAACACGAGACCATGTGTCGCATGGCAAAGGAAGCGACGCGAGCGGTAGCAGGAGGCTCGGGGGGCGGGGCATAGAACTGTATTGGACGTTTGTCCAAGGGAGAATTGAAAAAAAATATTATACATTCATATATATGTAAAATTAAATGCGCAGTCGGCGTGCAAAGACTATAATGAAAAATTAAGCGAAGCATGGCGAAAACTCAATATACTCTTGCAATGATCAATTCGTTTCGTTTGGAAGATATCAATTACCACCAGAGGATTGACCATTGATTTTAAGCTAGCTAATGGTTGTCAAAGTAAGTTCCATTCATTTATCTTCTGAATAATATGCAGCTTACATTATTTATTTCCCTAATACGGCGTCACCTTCTATGTTTTAATTCGAAAGGAGTCCGAGGCAGTGGTCTTTCGAGATATGTTCTAGAGTTGCTCTTAAAACTATCGATATTATAAGCTTTACTTGGTAATAATCGGTATCATAATTCGCTATTTACATTGAAATCGAATGTTGGATTAATTTATTACCAAAATGTCAATAATAGCTATTTTGAAAACGTTAGTCGATTGTAGTCTCAAGACCAAAAATATTGTATATAAATTAAATATTGCATTTATTCTTAACACATTGCATTCCCTTCAGGATATTAACACGATGCTAAAGAATAATCCTATCATGTCAGTTCTTCAGTTAGATCGTTGGTATATTAAATTGTTAATTTCTCTCCCCTCAAGGACCACCTTAAGAGCAATAACAATGCAAACAGGAAGTTAAGCAAACGTTTTGTTTTTATAGACTTTTAAGACTTTTTTCACAGCGTACTTTCGGTTAGTGTATAGGTTAAAAAGCAATTAAAATACTTTCGTTGCATACTTTTGAGGTGCTGGCACTTAAATTTGTCACGGCTTTCCGTTTTTACCCTCAAACTAACGGAAAGCGAAAGCGAACGAACGAATGAGAGAGTGAGACAGCGAGGACGTTAATTAAATTGTTTTATCAGCGTAAAATGTTTGTTTAATCAACTATATAGTCGTAATGACACTTTGCAAGGCACTCGAAACGCAGGTTGTCCCACTCGCTCGCACGCGTGCTGATATTTGAAATTTAATTGCCAGATGTGAGATAAGCGCAGCTACAGCGATGGAGACAGATGGAGTAAGAGAGCGCGAGAGCATGAGAGCTGGGTTAGCAGAAGAGGCACGGGCTCATTTACAAGCCCGCAGCGGATTTGTTTTAAAAACCCATTAACGAGTATTACTTGCAAGTAAATAAATGTTGAAATGTTATTTCAACTGCATTGCATGCAAGGCTAGTAAGTGTGTGTGTTCGCATGTTTTAGCATGTGTGCGCCCGTGTGTATATGTGTGTGTGTGAGCAGCCTGCGCTCATTTGTTTGCATTTGTACGAGGTGTTAAATTATCCTCAGGATGCACGTAAAAGTGCAAAGTGTCGGCATGAGCTGCTTGTTTGTTTGTTTGTTGTTTGCCGTGCTTGTTATTGTTGCTGCAGTTGTTTCCGTTTGCAGGTGCAGGCTGCTGTACCTCTTCCCCTCCCTCCCCACATCTCTCGCTCACTCCCTGTCTGCTGTCTTGTCTTGCACGCTGTCGCTGTCGCTACCTCTGTGCGGCTGTCGCTTATGCAGCGCATTAAATGAGCTTAGTTTTAGTTGACTTTCCACTGCCACTTTGGCTTACATTGAATATCTCTACTTGCCATTCCACAATCGCTGCTGCTCGAGCTCACCCCGCTCCACGCTCGCTGCCAGGCAAACGGCAAACACTCTTGTGTTGTAATTTCATTAGAGCGCTTTAGGGCGGTTTCATCTTGGTGGCAGCTTCTTTGGCTTGCCGCCTTGTTGATATTTGCGTCAGGAAATTAAGCTGTCGGGCGTAACAGACAGGCAGCTAGGAAAATGAGCTGCAGAATCTGCTCTAATCGAAAAATCCAAACACATTTGCTTGGCTTAGCTGCGTACACAGCTCTCATAGCTAATGTTCTAATGCTCTTGCCTGTTCTGATACGACCAGCAAACGATTTGAACTTTGTGACATAAACAGGTGGAAGCCATTACCAACTTTTTAACCAAAAACTTTCAACTGATTAGCTGTGAGCATTGATACAATTAGTTAAAATAGCTTCAGCCCAACAGCCAACACACAACTTTTGCTAATTGACAGCTCATTCCATTGACGCACACGTGTTGCAAATAGCTGCTGCTCCGCCCATTTAGCTGATGGCCTTAACTTGGCTCCTGATTGGTAACTATAAATATGCGTGTCGCCTCATTAACGACAATCGAGAGCTGTTGGCAAAAACGCAGAGCAATAAAAACGGTGTGCCCAACTTAACTTTTGGCTATATATTCATGCTGAATAAAAACTTCTCACTGATTAAAGCATTTCTCAATGTTTGAGACTATAATCCATATAAGTTATATTAAAAGTTAGTTAGAATTTTTAACGTTTTAATTTTGAGTAATTTTATAAATCTCACCCCCTAATTATTATTTGTGGGCAATAAAAAATATATTTATCACAATTCATGATTAGAGATGTTTCTTTTTTCTCAGTATAAAATACAACTGTAAATTTCGGCTTGTATTCGATATTTTACTAATATTATTTCACTTCAGTATATGTAAAATAATTTACCATTGAATGTTATTTAATTCATAAATCTATCGTCAAGCTGTTCATCCTGAGGATGCTGGTAAAGAGTTTTATTATTTATCTTTAACCCATCATACCCATACTAGTACTCATATTTAATCTCTGCGAGACTAAAAAAGGTGAAGCGAGTCCCAGGATGCGTGTCGTAAAACAATTTTGAGTCCAAGTGAAACTAGACAGTTCCTTTTTGACAATCCCACAGACTCTTATTGTTATAAAAGCCAATTTACATATTCTATAATTTTTTTTTAAATTTATTATTGAAAATAAGTCACTTTATTATTATTCATAGTTAAAATTAGTTTGAAAATAAAATTTTTTTTTATAAAAAAAAAAGTTGACCCAAAGGAAATAATTATTGCCTTCATCCCGCAATTTCAATATAATTTTTTGCAGAGAAAGCGACAATTTGACTCGTTTTCTCATAATTACGATTTAAAGCGTTTTATTCGAAATAATCTTGACAAGTAATTAGTGTTGAATAATTGCATATGCATTTAAGTAACTAATAACCATAAAATACTCACATTTGCATATACAAAATTAAAGTATTTTGTCAATGGGCATAGTTTTTTGATTTTGCACCATTAATTATTTCGCAGCAAGAAAAAACTAATGTCGACAATAGAGAGCAATAAAAGTAACCGCGAATATATAATACAATTTTTTAACTTTCTTAATATGTAAGAGTATGAAATAAAATTCTTACATCGTTACAAATATATATAGGTAAGTACCCATACTTCGCTACACTGAAAACTAACTTTGAAAAGTGATTGTACCAATAATTATTTCGCTGCGGTATCGAGTCTATTCACATTAGCTAACAGCTTGATTAAATAAGAATGTTTAAAGCAAAGTGTCTTTTGCTTAAAAAAGCGTAACCCATTTTGCAAAAAATCGAATTTTAAACTTTCCGCCTTAAACTTAATTAGAGTAAATCATACTCGAATTCACACTTATTAGAATATTATAACAAATATATTACATTTTAGTTTACTGACTCTTACTTATGTTCTGTACATTTTATTTATATTTTGCTCATGCTGGGGATTAAGCAATTGCTAAAGCTAATAATCGTATGTATGTCAAGCTTATGTACTCCCCATAGTAGCCATAAAACTACCACAAATTAAGCCATTCTCGCCATTAAAAACTCCCCTGCAATTTGAGGCCATTAATGTAAGTTCGTTTGTAGGAAGTTGGCCGGCGAGACTTTTGCTTATCCTAAATGCAGGCTCTCAAGCCAGTCGATGGCAATCTATATATCATAAATAAATGGGCCGAAAAGTCAGCGCACACTTACTTTTTTGCTTTCCCAGGACACTAAACAATGTGAAAATTATACAACAAATGGCCATTATATAGCATCGGCAGTCTGTGGGGACGAGACGCCTCGACGCCTTCATACGCCCCGTTGCCTTTGCGTCGTCGCTGCGCGGCTTAACCAGTCGAGGGCAATAAATGAGTTTAAACTAGAAAATTTATTATACGCGGCAAAACTACTTAAGTCAACGGCAAGCTCGACACACGCACGCACACTTACTTAGCGAATATATATGTATGTGTATACAATATATTTTTAAAGAATGGCTGAAAGGCGAAAGGCTGGCTAAAGTAGTCAGGACACGCGAAGGCAACGTCCTGCCTTTGTGGCATCCCGCGAGTCGCGACTTCTGACTGCCATAACGCAGCCTGCTAAGGCCAATATAATCACGCTGCTCCTATACATGGGGCGTGGGTAGTTCAGCTGGAATGGGGTTTCTCTACCTGCTGCTTCTGCTGCCTGCTGCTGCTTGAGTAATTCAATAAAATAACCAATTTGTTGCAAAATAACAACAAGCAACGACAACAGCGCACAGCGCACAATGTCAGCCAGCCAGCCAACTTGTCACACAGTGCGCATAAAAGATGCGAAGCCTTACGACCCCCTTTAGCACAAACTGAAGCGGCAATCTGAGAATAACAGCAGCCAATGCTATGTCACGTGCGGAACGCTAGAGCAAAATATATATATTTTTTTTTTCTATATGTAGAAGGCATACATGCGCTTGTGTGTGTGTGTGTGTGTTTGTGTATGCATACATGCGACTCTATTGTATAGTCATATTTGCTTGGGGTCGAACTTTGGTGCCTCCTAGGGCACCATTGCTGATGCCACAGTGGACAAGAAACTGCTAAACAAGAGTTTGCAAAGAGAGATCTAATTTACTTTTCAGAACTATTCGTTTCCCCAGAGGCCAAAATGGTCAACGAATTTGACTACGGGCAGGGAACTCGAGGATTACATGATTACAGTAAGAAAAGAGTTTAAAGAGTCCATAGAAAAGAATCCATCGATGTCCTTATATTTATTATTATATTACTATATTTTGTGAGCAAAAGTATATTAATATTGACAACTATATTCTATTCGTAACTCCAAGAAGGAAAATATTATTTAGTATGAAACAAGAGCTATGTAGTTGGATAAATTATATGTCGCTTTAGCCCTTGAAGACTAAATAAAACCCTTCGCTTGTATAAAATTATTCAACTTTTGTGGCAGCAAAATAATTTTCGTAACAGTGGCCACATTTTCGCTCTCTTTACGTTCTTTGCGTAACTCTCGCGAGTGCTTTTTTGCATTTTATATTTATTTCAATTTTACTCCCTGAAGCAATAAATGTGGTCCCACTGTGGCGCAGTGTAGCATGAAATGTAGCAGGTTAACTCCATTGACTTGTGAAAAATTGAAAATAAAAATTTTCCGCGACATTATTAAAGTAAACATTGGTGCTAGAAAGGGTGTGATTATGATGAGCCAAGCAAGAAGATGTGGCAGCTGCCAGCTGTACGCAAAAGAGAAGGCAACAGACCAAAGAAGAAGAAGATGAACAGCAGCAGCAGCAGCAGCAGCAGAGTCGCGTGACGTTGCCATGGCAAACTTCCAATTGTGGTGGCTGTTTATGGCGTTCGCCATGTGTCTGTGCTGTGAAGTGACGTCAGCGCAACTGCTGGGAGCTTCTGCTACAAGCTTCTGCTTCTGCTAGATGGCGATGGCTGGCTGGTAGCTGTTGCTGTTGCTGTTGTATAGCATTTGCTATTTCGCGTTTAAAACTTTTGGGCTCCCAATGGCGCAATCAGCGCCAAGCGAAGCACACACACACACACACACCTGTGTATGTGTGTGAAGTGGGCGTAACGCAATGATAACAAGGCTGCTGATGACTTCCGTGTGCTGACTTTGCTCCAGCTGACGTGACTCCTGCCGCGCCACTGACTCACTGCCGGCTTTGATTAGCGCGCGAGTGCAGGTTGAGGCTGCTGCTGCTGCTGCTGCTGCTGCTGCGTGCTGAACAAAGCCAAATCAAAAAATTGAAAATAAGGTTAAGTAGCTCTTACAGCGCATAAACTGAAGCCTGAGATGTGGGCGTGGCCTGCGCCAATTGCACTTAATAAATGGCAATTTAATGAACGCACGACAGCGTTGGCAACAAGAATAGGCAGCATAAGTAAAGCACTTTGGGCAGCGTAATTACCTAGGAAATTTCATTAGAATTTCACGGCGCATTAGATACGTGAGCATTAGGGAGCAAACATCGTGGCGTGCTAATGCTTTGCGCTTTGTGCTTTGGGGTCATTGTGTAGGCCCGATAAATAGGAGCGTCGCGCACGAGCTGCAAAAAAACGCAAACTTTTGCAAAAGTTTTGCATACTTTCGGCCATTTTGTTTGTAGTTAGCAGGCGAGCCCAAACTGCCATTCGCCATTTGTCTGGTCTGGTCTGCGCTGCTCAAGCACAAAATTGAGTGGGGCATGTGCCAAAGTAAAAGAGAACGAGGAAGAAGCAAAAGCGAGATGAAGGGCCGGGCAATCAATCAATTGGACAATGCGCTGGCATGAGCCAAGGATTTGGCAATGCGGCTAATTGGGGCAGCCAACTCTAGTTGGGGGCATGAGGTGCATAAAATTTGTGTTTTTTTTTTTCGTTTTCGTTTTGCAATTAGAGCACGCTTTGTATGCAGCTCATGCCTGTCTGTCTGACTGCCTGCCTCTGGGGATATTTTATGTGCTGCAAACTTTTTGGGTGTAAGAGAGCCAAAGCAATTCAGTCTCATCTGAACATTGCGCATACGTCAAGTGTGACATATGCGTTGGTGGAGGAGGAAAGGATTGGGGTATCAAGTCAGCTGTGGTGCATTTTTCATGGCTAATTGAGTGGCAACTTGGGCGCCATTTGCTCGCTAGCGAACCGTGCTCATAAATAATTGATAATTGAGCTGCAACATTACCCATGCACCTGCCACAACGACTGCAACAAAGCAGCGCGTTAAGCTTCGTTGCTCACATGCTCGCAGCTCGCAGCTCGCAGCTCACAGTTGAATGGCTGCGCTTCCACACACAAAAGTCATCAACAATAATGAGATGGTAATGTTAATGGAATTTGTTGCTAGTTGTCTGAGCTTTGACTTTGGCAAAAGCCAGTGCACTAATGAAGTCATTGATAAGCACATACACACACACACACACGCACATATACATGCTTACACACACAATGTTGGGAGCTGATTAGGTCCTGAAGCTTACAGTCAGTTGCATATTTGGTTAAGAGACAATGACAGAGAAATTTGTTTGAGTGTGGGTGTGGCCCAACTGCTCGCCTGCTCGAGACTTCTACACTTGACTCTAGCTATTTGTACTCGAAATCTCATTAGAGTTGAAGCACTTGTATGCTAAAAGCAGGCAGCAGCAGCCAGCCAGCCAGCAGTCAGCCTCGCATCCTTGTAGCTAGTTTGGCCCGCATAACGACGAAAATTTAATTATATAATACAAAGCAGCAAAGGCAAACAGCGCCAAGAGCGCCAAGAGCACCGACAATATCAACAAAAAACTCAAGCAGAAAATTACAATTTATTTAGTTTTTTCTTGTGCCTTTTTTCTGACTTATGCCCCAAGCAGGCAACCAAATCAGCCACACTCAAAGGCAATGCCAATAGCTTGAGCTGCACAGTTATTCTAGTGCCTTATAACCGCAATTTGCACACGTGCTCTTAATTCTTCATGTTAAAGTAGAAAGTGTGAAAATACATTTTAAAAATCAAAAAAAAAACCAAGTAATAATTTTATTGAAAAACTGGCTGGCAAGCTGGCTGACTGGCATGCCAGGCGGTCTCACTCCTCGCCAGTCTGCTTTGCTGTTCTCCAACTGGTTTTATAATTGCGGTTTTTGCAGGAGGCTGCATCCTGCGGTCACTGCGGCTAACACGCACACACACAAAACAAAAAGGAAAAAGAAGAAATAATAAAAACTAACTAAATATAATATTTTATATGAAAAGGCAGTTCAAAAATTTTTTGTCCTTGTTAGCGCATAAAAGGGGGCGCGTACGGTTGCAAGCAACATTGAACGGATAATTGCACATGATAACAAAACGAGTATACATCTCTGAGCAAAGCATACAAATAGCTACTATTGTAGGCACAATGTAATTTTGATTGACGGCTAAGGCTCTTGGGCCAACAACTAATAGAATTGTTGGCTTTAATTATATTCAAGCAAGATGGCATCAACTGCTGAATAGCTAATCTATCCTTTCGCGTAGTGTATTGGCTCTTTGTGAATTGCTGACTTGGACAGGCGACAAGCAGCTTCAGGTGAGATAAAGATAAAGTCTCTACTTTGTTTTCTCAGATTCCTGTTCCTGCTAGTAATGTCGACTTTGCAGGCGGGTCAGGCCACTTGACCACAAAAGCATAACTTGGCAATTAAACTTGAATGCTTTGCCTGCTCGCTTGGATGCTGCTGCCTGCTTTGAAGCTCGCCTAAAGCCAACAGAAGCAGCAGCAGCAAACACCAATTGCAAAGCGTAGCATTAATTTCATAACCTGCCTTTTTATGGCCCAAATTGGGTCAACATTGACAATGACCAGCCTTTCTCTCTCTCTCTCTCTCTCTCTCTCAGTATGACAGCGAGCAGAGCAGCTGTGATAGACGACGTGCAGATTGCTACGGGTCGCACTGGAACAGAGTCTGGCGAGCTGCCCGGCCCGGCCAGAGCTTGGCAGTTGGCACTTGGCTGCATTCACAATTCATTTCTGGTGTCGGTTACGCTGGCACTTCCGTTTGCAGTTACTTTGGGCGTAATAATTGCATCGTTGCCTTTTGCAATTATGCAAATTTGTCTGAGCTAATTGTCGAGGGTTCCTCTTTGGCGGCACTTACTTGATACGATTGTAGACCAGCAGCTCGGCAATGTCCCGCCCCAGACCAGAATACGTCGTCTCCACAAACACCAGCACCTTTGGATCGATCCTCAAACGTGCCTCTGACCGATGGTCCGGCGCTGGCGAGGCATCGCGCACATGTTTGCCCGCCGCATTTATCATGCGACAGTTGATTATAGGCGCCGGATGCGTATCCCGTTGGATGAGACTGAAACGAGGGAAAGATATTTTTGTTTAATTATAATGGAATTTCTGTAGGCATTGACAAAGCTTAAACAAGTATTCAAACCAATACTGCGACAACGTTGCGTATGCGCTATATGTTGTTGCTGCTGGCTTTTGTTTGTCTGCAAACAGACAAAGCTTTAACGCCAGCTGCTGCTGTCAATACAATGCGAACATAGAAAGTTGCTATTGTTGTTAAGCTGTCATTGTTGCTGCCACTTCAAAGGATTTACATTGTCTTTGAATGCGGCTCATTAACGATCAGCAGCACCAGCAACAAAGACAAAGAGGCACAAGTGTGCTCTTGTGTCTGTGTGTGATGCAAACTTTGCTCATTGCGCAAAAGTTTGTCAGTAGCTCCTTTTTCGGGTGCCACAAGCAACTGCAAGTGCTACTGATTTTGCTACCTGTGACCCGTGCAAGTTTTCTTTTCTCTCGCAAAGGCAAAGGCACAAGCAAAAGCAAAAGCAAAAGCATTTTATTACATGCAGCTTTATGCAATTTTCACATATCCTGACAACTTTCCTGTTACAACAGCAACAGCAACAGGAACAACAACACCGACACTGAATAAATAAGAGCGCTTAGCAAAGCGGCAACATGTGTAAAAGCCCCTTTCAGGCAAAATCCCAAAAATTAACAAAAACCTATTAGGCCAAGCCCAGCTGTACAAAGGCTTTTGCCTAGCATCCTTTTGGTCATGCATGCCAGCCAAGCCAGGCCAGGCCAGGCCGGGCCAGTCTTGCCTACCGTCTACCTTCAGCTCCATCTTCTGCTTGCGCCAGTTGCAATGAAAAATGTAAATACTTTTAGTAAAACGGCCAGGACACAACGTATGCGAGCGAACTGGCAAGCAAGCCCAAGCACTTTTATAGTCTGTTTGGTGGTTTGGGCCTGGGCAGGCTGGCGAAAACTTTTGCGCTGGCAAAACAAAATATTTAGATAGCAAACACACATAGAGCATGCCAAGCAGCACACCCACGTACACACACACACACACAGACACATAGACACACAAGCAAATATAAATACAACACTTGCAAAAATATCAGTTAAAAGTTTTCTTTCTCAATACCCTGCAATTAAGTTTTGCATGTCGCTAGCTACAAAAGCTATTCATCAAGTCAAGTTACCGACTTCAGTCTGAGACGAACACGCAGCTTTATAGCCACCTGAGTAAAGTTAATTAGAGTCCAACTTTGTCTTCAAGATAAGTGCTAAGAGTTTCGGGAAACAATAAATTATTGTAGCTTAGCAGCTCGTTTAGAAGCTTAAACTAGCTTTTGAACTTAATGCATTTTCTTTAAGCTCAAGCTTACGCAAACTTAAACAAGCCATACAGCCAGATTACAGGGTATGAGCAATGAAGGTAGTTGGACCAGCATTTACTTGTTAAGCGCTCATTGGTTTAGGGTCTTTCGACAACGTAGTTCTTCTTCTTGTGGTTGTTGTTGTTGCTGCTGCTGCTGCTGCTGGTGATGAGAAAATCTTGTTGCACTGAGCTTGTTTGCATTTCGTGCAACATTTGCGTGGCATGCAAGCTGCCGAGGCGAGCCCAACTAGACAGCCAAACAGTCAGAGCAACATGGCCTGTTTTTTCGGTTGCTGTTCGCTGATTTATTTGTGCACAGCACAAAATTTCCGTTTCCGTTCGCTCTGACTAGCGCAATAGCAAGAGCGAGTGGGGCCAACTTTAAGCGTGGGCGTGGCGTCTTTTGTGTTGCATAAATTAGGCAACATAAAGTCAGTTTATGCATTTGCGACGTGTTATTTATGCGGGCATGCACGCAAATGTTGCACTGTCACTACTGGCAACAGTTCAGTTCGGCTCAGTTCAGTTCAAGGCAACAGCAATCATCGTGTTTAGGGCTTATTAGTCAAGTTGAAGACACAGCTCGGGCAGTTTTATTGAAATTCGTGAGCAAACACACACGCGCATACATTTTATGTGCTCGGTTTTAAATCTAGACGCCCACGTTCCAGCCACGCCACATCAGTGGCACGCCACGCCCCATGGGGGGCGCTGTGGCTGTGGCTATAATAGAAAAGCGCCGCGCGTCTCATGCCTGGCTACCCCACTGGATTTTGGGGCGGCACGCTCAAACAATAAATCGTATGTAAAAATTTGTAATAAATTTGCAAAGTAGCAAATGCAGCAGCCGCAAAGTGTGAGACGTCGGCCAACGGGGCGCATACGTAATGCAGCTGAGGATAACGTAGCATAATAAAACTGCGAATCTAGCGCAAGGATATGTGCCATGGCTTTAGCTATCAGAGGCCAGGCGCAACACCAATATAGTTTGTTTTTAAAAAAATATATCAAAAATAAAGAGCAACAATGCAAAAGGAAAACGCATAAAGCAGACAAAGCGCACACACACTAAATAAACTGAAACGAGTTGAAGGGCCAAACTAAACGTTGCTTAAATAGAAAAATCGCCAGCCAATGTGGGTTTTCAAATAGCAAAAGATAACATTCTTTTCCGCCATGTGAAAGGAGTCAGCTTGGCTTTACTTTTAAAATGTTTGTGTATGCAAGACGAATACTTTTCTGTCCGCCTTAAACTTGATTCGGTTTCTCTGTATTTAGTTTTACTGAAACTTTTATAAAAGAAATATAAATAAACATATGAAGGTGTTGTATTATTCGATTTAAATTCAAACATGATAGTTTAAATATAATTGCCAAAATTATTCGAAAGCAAAATTATAATAGTTCCCCTCAATAGTTATCATTTAATATATTTACATTTGTATATTTTATAAAAGAAATATAAATAAACATATGTATGTATTGTATTATTCGATTTAAATTCAAACATGATAGTTTAAATATAATTGCCAACATTATTCGAAAGCAAAATTATTATAGTTCCCCTCAATAGCTTGAGGATCTGCCGACCTCCAGAGAGAACGATTGATGATTAAATGATGATTTTCAGTCAGGTTTATTATTTAAATAATCACATCCTGGACGATTGCACAGCCTTCCAACACCTACGAACTCACACCTCAAACCACTCCCTCACATCCCTCCTATCACACCCATCGAGAGAAAATATTATAATAATTAACGACTTCCTCAAGAAAGCCAAACTAGAAAGAATACTATGAAAAATTAAATAGAAACAATGTAAGCAAATAAACAGAAATAAATGGAAAATATATGTATAAGTAAAAAAGTTTAAAATGTAAATATGTAAAGTAGAAAAATCACCTAACACTAGTTAAACAAGGTGGAACAGCGTTAAAGGTTGGGCGCCACCAATTATTTAAAAACTTTGACTACTGGTAATCGCAGCAAACACACGCATGCACTCACAAACACATACACACAATACAGCTAACGCGTCACAGCTCGTTTTCGCTGTAGCGTCAGCAGCGACGCCGCCGCTGCGTCGGCAGCGACGCTTGTATGGCGCGTCTCATGAACACATGTCTATATTGAAAATTGACAATGTGAATAATTCCTATGTTATTTATCCGATCGTTTTGAAATTTCACAATCGTCGAAACCATGACTAGCGCGATGTTTTTTGAGATTTTAAAACATTTTTGTACTTGCTTATATATCGTTTTTTTCGATTTGGCGGGGAGGGGAGGAATAAAAAAATAAAATAAAAGCGTAGTTCCTGGATATAGGAGCACCTACATACCAAATTTGGTTGCTCTAGCTCTAATAGTTTGCTCAGGAACACGCACTCATACAGACGCGACATGGCTATATCGACTCAGCTCGTCGAGCTGATCAAGAAAATATATATACTTATGGGGTCTGCCACGCCTCCTCCCTGTTACATACATTTGAGCAACTTCATAATAACTTTTTCCATTTTTTACAAAAATGTCAAAGTGTATAAAAATAATGATAAGCAAAACATCCTCACATTCCTAGCTGAAAGCCCCAATAGCTAAGGCTGCCTCCCCTGAAGCTTAAGTTTTAACTTTAAGTCTACAGTTATATAAATAAATAAATAAAATAATCACAATACCTGCCAGATAACTAGTAATTTTATTCCAGCGCAAACATTATGTATAGTAAGCAAGTCACCTGAACAGATTATTTTATAAAAGTTTCTTAACTTGAAAAGTTACTTTATTGAAAATGGTAGTTTAAGCTTGAAGAAGTTAATTGTAATATAATAAAACATATATACAATAGAATTTACTTTGTAAGAGCTCTCTTAAAACTGTAATATAATTCTGCTTTTGTTTAATATTTTAATTTAACTTATGTTCTCTTATATTAACTTTATCACACGCGGTATCCGAGGGGTACCTCGCACTTTTCTAAGTTTTTAAAAATTTAAGTAATTATTTATAATACATTTATTTCTATTTTTAGGTATTGCCAGAATTAAATAAATAAATATTAATTTTTAAAGAGGTTTCTTCTTTGTCAAAGCTTAAGTGTGAGAAATCGATTAAAATGTCAGCAATAAATTGGCTACATTTGCATTTTTTGCACTTCAGAATTGAAATTTTTGCCAAGCGTCCTCCTCAAGGACATGCTTGAGCAATTGCATATTATGCACATAAATTCAACAGCAAGTGCAAATCATTTTCGCTTCAATATGTTATCCATTGTCGTGCGCTCTCACTTTACAATGGCGTTTCTTTAGTCCGCTTGGTTTGAAACAATAAAAAGACATTGCAGGCACTTAAGGACAATGGAAATCGAACAAGTAGGCAAAAGAAATACTTAAAATACCTAAAGGGACTTCAGCGAGAAGATGCCAAAACGATTGTGGTGGTGCAGGCTCGCCAATTTTATTGGCAGCCAACAGGGTAAAAAAGTTAATTAAATAAATCAAGCAAGGCAAGTTCAATTGGATTGCAACGGAAATGAGTGGGAAAATGCGAGGCAAAGGCCGTGCGGCAATTGCGAGTTGCGAGTTGTGAGTTGCCAGTTGTAGTGTCGGCTGCTGCTGCTGCTGAACACAGTCGACCAAATGAACTGTGAACGCAAAGTGGATAAAAATGGCCGCCAGCGTGGCGTCGACGAGCGATGGCGGCCCGAACGTAAACGTATATAAAGTGTATGCAGAACGGGATTCGCGCACTTGTCTCTGTTGCGACTGTTTGTTTGTTTGTAATTGCATTCAAGGCAAATAAATGTAATTATTTATTGCATTTCACCAGCAGTTGACACGACGCACAGCCCCGTCCTGTGCGGGGAATGGAGAACGGGATGAGGCTGCTCAATGGATGAGGCTGCTGAGCACAGCAATGCACAACTGTGTGTAATCACTTTTAACTGCAAAACGAGCCAACAAAAACACATTCGTGCATGTCACGTGCAATGAAGCTGTTGATGCCCACTGGCAATTGTTATTTATAATCGCATTTTCCATTTTAAATGTTTAGTCAATTAATGCACGCAACGTGCGTGTTTGTGTGTGTGTGTGTGTGTGTGTGGCAAGACGCATACGCCAGGTTGCACACACGCATGGCTATGTGTGTGTGTAACTGTTGTACTGCTTGCTTTTGAATATTTACACAGCTCAGTGAACCGTCAACGTAATTTATGTGTTTATTATCGAGAGCGGCTGACGCGCATTTAGTGTTTTAGTTTGCTAACGTGCCAAACACAGCCACGCCCCCAAAACTGAGCTTTATGCTCTATGCACTTGTATTAAATGTTGCATGCAACAACTGCCACATCAAATTGCATTTATCGTATATACAACACGCAAGTCACCGCATATTCTCACACACACATGTGTGTGTGTGTGTGTGTGTTAAGTGTTCAGGCGAGTAATAATTAAACTGCAATTAAATTAAGGATAAGATTGGTAGACTCTTCAATACAGCCAATGAATGGCAGCATAAATGCATTGAAATAATTGTTTAATAATTAATAAAGTTATTAAGGTAATGCGAATTAACCTCAAATATAAAGTCTTTAAAGTTGAAATTTTACACACTTTTTATAAAAGTGTGGGCAAGTGCCCATTGAAATTTTTGGTCAAAGTTTTCAAAATTAAATTTTAATATTCGGAAAATACAGTAAGCGCTACATAAGTCTCTGTACTTCCGGTATACATAAGAGCATCTAAATAATATACTAGTCAGTCCGCCTGAATTTTACAAATTTTTGCAGATAAGATTGGTCTTGTGGATTCTCTTGTTGAGATTTCTATAAGTATGCATGTGAAATATTTTGAAATAGACTTGAGCTAGATCAATGCAACAAAAGAAAACTGTAACCCGCACCGAATGCTGTCAATGTCTCAACAAAATAGCCCAGCAACTCACTCGGCCTTGTATCGGTGCCTGGACACCGCAGTCGAACTGACTAGGCAAAGTACCTACGATAAACTCCCCGACTGCGCATTGAAACATCAACACTAAATCGCACAACAGAACGCTGGAAAGCACTACCCAAACCCAAGTCTCAAAAACAAACCTTCAGCCTTCTCCACATCTACATTTCAATTTGTGCAGTAACTCTCACTGGACATTGTCTTATAGACACCCAAGCCAGAAGACTTGGAGTACGACGCAAGGAATTTTGTAAAAGTTCCGTCCTGTTTTTTCTAGGGATACATTTCCTAAGAAACTATAGAAGCTTCCCCAAACAGAAGATAACCAATTTCTGAAATTTTGATAGTCAACTAAGTGGTTCATCGGGAAACAAACAAATATTCAGTAGAGATTATGTGGTAACACACTGGTCCAAATCTGGTCTAAATGTGAAGAGAGAATCAGCCCTACCTAACCTAAACTAAATTAAACTTTAATTTAAAGACTTTAATTTAAATGGGAATTAATATTTAATATATACTTAACGATTTATTTGCTTAAATTTGTATCTGACTGGTGGGCTCAAGAAATTGTTTATGGAATAGATATGTAGATGATTACATTTATATTTGGGTTGACTGTTTTACATTACAAAACAATTATGGCAACACGTCTTACGATTTTGCATGTTATTATGCAAATGTATGGGCTTGCGTGTATGTGTGTGTGCAACTGTTATGACTGCATGCAAATCACGTAGGTTTGTATTTTGGCAAAATGCATTTTGCACCTACAACGACAGCTGGAGCAATAACAATAACAAAAACAAAAACAGTAGCAGCAGTCGAAGCGCAAATAAGTAGTTGATGAATTCAAGCATGCATACAGTTACATTTCCATTTACATACATAAATATATACATGTGTGTGTGTGTGCTCGACGCATGTGTGTGTGCGCAAATAATGACAGACAGCATAAACAAACACGCACATCAGGAACTGGCGGCTGGCTGTCGCCGTGGGCCAACCACAACAGTCAGCGGTGTGTGGGAGCTCAGAGGGGGCAGGAGGAGTGACGGACTGACTGACTGACACTAGCTTTAAACTTGGCACGTCATATGTTTCCGCTTTTTGCACGTAACGGACTTATGGACATAGACATGTTCGTCCTGTGTACAGGATGCACGCATACATACACACGCACACCCACACGCCCAGACACTTTGCGGGATGTGTGGGGAGTAAGTCGAAAGCATTTGAATTCATTAAATTTGAACAGATTTGACGCACAAGTAATTTGACTTGAGCTTCTCAAATTGCCATCCTTTCTCCATAAATAGACACATGCCTCGCTCAGCTGTTGCAGCTACGGACTGACTGATGGCGCCCACTTGAATAACTGATGAACTTTGGCGCGGTATAAGCTCGTAAATGAAATTTAAAGTGCACTAGCCGAGTAAATATTTAATAATCAACTGGCTTTCGAAATATAAATAACTTTCTCCAGCTTGTTTGCCCGCTTGGCTGCCATGCCAAGAAATGAATTCACCAAATGCAGCATGCAAAAATGCACTCGGTAAAAACAATTCAAGGACTGAAGCCGTTGCTGATGAAAGTAATCAAAACTTTGTCGGTTGTTATTGCACTTTCCCCACTTTTCTGTGTGGATGTGGATGTGAATGTGAATGGCAAAGGAAACAGGAACACCCCTCGACCAAAATGTTTGCAAATCATAATTGCGCGCCAAACTACCTGAGAGGCAGGTAAGAGCAAAGCCGCACGCCTTTGGCCAAAGCTGCACAAATTATAACACAAAAAGCGCAATGCCAAAAAAATTCACGCAAAACTCTGAACAGAGTAGCGAGACCAGCAATGAGTATGAGGAAGTCAGAAAGGAGGTTGTGGAAAATCTTTTTGCATTTTCATTTATGTGCGCAATTATAATTTACGAGTGCAAGCAATATTTTCGCAAGTTCTCGCACAACCTCAAAACAACTGCGACTCCTTAGCAGTTATCGCAGGCAACTTTTGCCAAGTTCCAACTGGCGTCGAGTTAACCAAAGGTGTAAACTATATTTCCTAGATAGAGCTTGTCAGTGCTTGGGCGTGACACGCAATGGGCGTCATGGGTTGGGGTCACTGTAGTAGACGAAACTTCACCAAACAATTCACATAAAAATCCTTGTTGATTTTGTACTGTTAAGAAAGCGAAAGAAAATAGTACATAAAAGTTCCTAAAGAACAGAAAAAAAGGTCGTTAAATAAAATACACATGTGAAGTGAATACGTGAATTTTTCAGAAGTTCGATTCAGAGAGATATGGCACACGTACAAATGTATTCGGTGGCACGAAGTTGGCAGCTGGCATTGAGTTTAAAGTTTATTCGACAGAATTCCACAAATTAACCATTCTCCAGTCAGCAGAGTCGAAGTTGGTTCAAGAAATTCTGTACATAAACTTATTGCTCAGTAACCCATCAGTGCGACTGGTATCAATTGGTTATTTTATTGGTGATTTCCCACGCAGAGAATTCACCAATACTGTGCATCGCAATATTATGGCTTAAGTGATGCCACGTCATTTAGTTCACACATTCAAATGTCTTAAAATAAGAAACAAAGAAGACGACTTTTGCTGAATTTACTGGTGATTGGTGCAAATTGTTCTGTATCGGAGATAACCGATGGGGTAGGCGAAGGGTAACCAATGACGATCGGATTATTTGATATGAATTTCAAAAATCAATTCTGTCGTAATATTCGCATTCGTATGAACCACGAACTGTATGAGCTGTACCGCGACATCGACGTTGTCCAGCGCATTACAATACAACGTTTGCACTGGCTCGGACATGTCGAACGCATGGACGAAGAAGCTCCAGCGAGAAAGTTATATGAAGCGAAAGCGAACGAAGGACGACGAAAGGGACGACCTCACCTCCGATGGAAGGACCAAGTGGAGAAGAACCTATCCACACTTGAGGTTGAGAATTGGAGAAGGCGCAGAGGCGCCTGGAGGGAGTTTTCGAGGTAGGCCGTAACCCGATAACGGGTTGTTATGGCCACCTAAGTAAGTAAGTATGTAAGTAAGCAATATTAAGGAGGCAGCTGTTTGGCGATCTGAATTAGAAATAGCTTTACTTCTAGACACTGTACAATATTTTTGAACGGTTAATTGAGGTCTGATAGCCAGCGGAGTTTTAAAACCATAACAGGATAACCAGAATACAAAACTTCATTATAAATATTTATACAGACGGCAAATTTTTTCACACGAAACACCTCATTGTTAGAATAAGTCCCAGAAAATAGTTAATTTATCAATACATCTGCCTGTCTCTAACTATCAGTAGGTTGACTGGGGTCACTCTTTAATAAAATTGGGAAAATTATCTTTTTGCTATAATGCATTTCCATCGATAAATTAGCTTACGCATTTGAATAACTCGATTCCATTTACAAATGCAACCTTTGAGAAAACCAATTATTCTACTAGCAATATCAAGATTCAAAAGAAATTTAAGCTCTATTGAAAATGCATCATACTATTGAAAATGCACTGCAGGAGACCTAAACAAAGCATACAATGAAAGAGAAAAGCACTCTTGGAGTACTTGCAAGAAATTTAAAGCGCTTTTAATTCAGTTTCCACAACAGCCCGAGCGAAACGTAGGCCAGGCCCTTGCATTTGCATTTGCATCTGGCCAGCAACTTTGCAATGCAACATAAAATCAAGGCTGGAGCGAAGGGGGGCGCGTGGGGCAGTAGAGGAATTCAGAGTACATTTTACAGCTTGTTGTGCTCGCACCTGTTAATTAAATGAGCAGCATATTGAAAACAATCTATAGTGTGTTGCTGTTTAAAAAAAAAAACAACAGAAAATCCAATCAAAAGCAGAGCCAGAGCCGGACAATGCAACGTGCAGGGTACGTGGTTATGAGATATGCAGCCACAGGCACAGTGCTGCACTTAAGCTTAATAAAAATGCAGCCCAGAGGGGAGGGTGAGAGAGAGCGAGAGAGAGGAGTACTCACCCATCGAACATGTCCGTGCCCACGTAATGCGTGTAGTAGAGAATGCTAACCACGGTGATGGCAAACAGCGCCAGGACGCAGCGTCGCTTGTTGATGCCAATGCAGCGACGTGCAATTAAATTACAACAATGGCAGAGCGAGCTGGAGAGGGAGCTGGCAGTGGCATGGCCACCGCCAATAGACATCGATGAGGTAGAGTTGAAGTCGGAGCTGCAGTTGCCATTTGATTTAGACTTGTACGTGACAATGCCGCTGGCTCGAAACCCATTCGCTGCTCCTGTTGTTGCCTCTTCATGTGGCAGCAACAATGTACGATCTGTGATGTGTGTGTTATGCAGCAGGTTACTGGGCATGGATATAAGCGTGGGCGTGGGCGTGGGCGTGGGCGCAGTTGCAGGCGTGACTGAGGGCGTGGCATAGCCATTGCCAAAATGCTTATTGAAATGGCCGCAATCCACGGATGCATCCGTATCCGCATCAGCATCCGCACTCGCATCCGCATCCGTTTGCGTGCCGGTCACGCTTGTCGCACTCCCACTCAAACTCGTCTGCATTTGCTGTGGTAGTTTAATGAGTTTTTCATATTTCTGCGATTTGCCAGGCAAGCGATTTCCATTCAATAGTCTTGCTGCTGCTGTTGCTGCTGCTGTTGTTGTTGCTGTTGCCGAAGCTGCTGCTGATATTGTCATATTGTTGCTGCTGCAGGTGCAGCTATAATATTTGTATATTGCTATCTATATACTTGTGTTGGGGATATGTGTAGTATTATTTGCTTGCCTAAAATTCTTACTCTCGTGTTTTGCACTTTTTATGGCACTTGTTGCTCTCAACTCAACTTTCAAATTACAATTGTAGTTGCTGATTATTGAGGTATCTCAAATTTATATTTCAATTCGCCATTTGATATGTTTCCAAATATTTAAATATTCATGTTGTTTGGCCATTGTGGCTGCTAATAATAGTTTGCCTGTTGCAAGTCCATTTGCTGCTGTTGCTGCTGCTGCTTTCGCTGTTGTTGTTGTTGTTGTTGTTGTTGTTGTTGTTGTAGCAGCCAGCGTCGACTGCCATTATCAGTCATATGAGAGACCCACATTCACTGGCTTTACTATCGGGCATTGACAGTGCTGTATGTTGTCTTATCTGCAAAAATATGAAATGGGGAAAATACATTAAGTGAATTATTATTTATTTTTAATAGTAAACAAATAATAATAGCTGCTTGCTTGCTTATCACTTGTCTAATGTTACATATACAAATAGTTTTTTATAAATTGCTTAGCCAGCAGACTACGCTGTTTGTTTACGCTTAGCTTACGAAGCTTTAGTCTTACGCCCTATTTCAAGTAATAGAAAAAGCGCGCATTTGTATTATCTTTGGCTACGTAGACACTTTGTCAATTCGTTTTGGCTTGGTGTCGCTCAAATGTAATGCAAACAGAGCGACGATAAAACTGCAAACAGAACGACAAATTGTCAAAGCCGCAGAGGCGACAACACAGTTACTCCAAGGTTTCACACATCTGTAAGTATGTGTGTGTGTGTGTGTGTGTCTGTGTCTGTGTGTGTGCTCAGCCATTAACTGCATTTGCTTGCCACCATTTAATTACAAATGATTGTGGCTGTTGCTGTGGCCGTCCTCTATATAATGACAACATACTTTCCGCCTGCTTTATGGCCTAAACCAAAATGGCTGTCAATAACGAGCCTTAGATTACTGTTTACCCAGCTCTTGTGGCGCAAATTAACAAGTGCAGACATGTCTTGGTCTTGGTAATACCAAGGACATCAGTATTGTGTATTGGCATAGTTTGAAGTCATGGCGACAAGCAGTAGAGACTAAGCGATAACAAATGACTTGAGGCCAATATAAAACAACAAGTTTATTCATTCTAATAATGTTTTGAAAACTCTTTTCAAATTTCAGAAGTTTTATCTATTCAGAAATACATTTCCTAAAGAGTTTCATCAAACTGGATAAATAATGATGGAAAACAAATAATTGTTTATTTTGTTAAATTGACGATGAACTTAAACTTAAACCGCCACCACCTAAATCACCACATCTGAAGTATTCAAATTAACTCCAAAGTGTTTATGCCTTCGTTAGAAAACTATTTAATTATTTTAACTATTACTGCAGTAGTGACAAATAAATATATTATTATAAATATTTCCTAAGCGATTTAGCTTTAGAAAATAACACTATAATTGTAGTATATGTAGTAGTTTGGACGAACCGCATTAGAAAATAAAAGCAGAGATCACAACTGCAGCTTTTCTCAGGCGTCTCACAGAAAAAAATGTTTGGATGTTAGTTATCATTTATCAGCACTATTAATAGTTTATTATTTATTTATTTAAAAGCACTTGCATTACAAAAACATGGTCTAACATTGGCAATTAATATAAATAATACAATAATAATAATATAACTTTTTGAAAAATCATCCGAGTTGTAATTGTTTAAAATTTTTTTAGCTCGTCTTAATGATAAGTAAAACTTAAAAAGATTTTTGTTTTCACAGGGGTCATTTTTTTGAACCATATTTAAGAGTCAGACATTTACGTTTTTTATATACAATTTATCTTATACTAATTGTAGTTTCTACGAATGGATACGATGTTGTTATTAAAATTAACAGACTGATCTTTTATATCAGGGACGGGCAACTGCTTGCGCTGAGTGCTTCCAGGGCTTCTAATTTTGTTGTTAATCAAGCATTTTCTCTGACTACTCTCAGTGTTTGTTGTAAATTGTTTTTGTAGTGCTGCCAAACTCAAAATGCGCCCACCTCTGTTTAATTTTATTTTTTTCGTATTTGCTGAAAGTATAAGCAAATCAATAAGTGCAAGTCCAAAATGATTTGTAAACTCTCAGTGCTTGCTTATTTATTTGTTTAGATTCCGATTTATTTACTTTACAGGATCGCTGCATATGACAAGCAACAGTCAGCGAAGACAGTCAGCCCGTCATCTTCTGTGCCATTCATTGAATTCACTTGGGCGTAAGTCTGCAGCGCCTTGTGGTATGGAAAACCACTTCCAAGCACACTTGCCATAATTTACAACCAACATTTTTCTAACTCTGACATCAGTCAGCAGGAAGGAAAATGTGAAGAGCCAAGCTAAAAGCTGCTGCGACAGGCAGAGGGCCAGGGAAAATCTCTTGCATTCTTGGCCTTGTTTTTGCTCTGTTACAAATTTATCATTAAAATGTCAGAACTTAAATTGATTCAAAAACTTTTCACTGAGGCTGTGACTGGAGGCAGGAGGCGGGAGGCAGGAGGGCGGCCTGCAATGTCATGACAATGCCAACAGGCATTCGTGTTCGTTGTTATTGTTGTTTGGTTTATTTTTGCGTCGAATTTTTTTCATTCGGTCGTTGGCTGCATACTTTAAGGCGCGCGTAAAAACTTTGCTTTCATCGTTAGGCAGCAAACTTGTTTAATTTCCTCTTCAATTGCGCATGCAACGAAGCGCACAAAAAACCCCAAAGTTGCCCCACAGCTGCTGCTGCTGCTGCTGCTGCTGCTGCCGCTGCTGCTGTTTGGCTGCTGTGGCATAAATACTTTTCTTTCTAAACTTTAGCATCAGCATCAGCGACTGCTGCTAGTTTGTTTGTTTGTTTTTCTGTCTGTTGCTGCTGCTGATTTGCTTGTAGGACAAGTGTGTCTGTCTGTCTGACTGTCTATTTGCAACTCTTTAGATTTGACGAAAATTTATGATACTCCAAAATAAGTAGCACATGCAGCTTCCTCAATACACACGCTCTCTCTCTCTCTCCCCAGTAGCTTTTGTATTTTCTGGCTAATAACACATGTCTGACAAAGTTGCATGTCAAGTATTCTTTGCATTTTGCTAACGAATAGATTTCTATATGCTTTACAAGACAAATTCATTGCTTGGCAGTTCTGTTTACGTGTGTGCCACATGAAGAATCAAATTTCCTGGGAAGCGTTGCTCAAAAACAAAAAAAAAACTCATATACAAGACTATTTTTTAATGGGCCAAGAGAGCTACAGGGAAGTTGTGCAGTCATTAAACAATTTGCTGAGCATGTTGAAAACTTAATGCCACAAACTTCGCGCCTGTGTCTTTAGGGCTGCTACATACCAACTCATACACACACACCCACACACACACATACACTGATGTTGTTGTGTGTGCCTTTTAATGGTTTTGAAAACTATTTATTTTACGATACATTTGGTGTTTACATTGTTGAACTCACCCACGCGCTCACACTTTTTCTTGCTTCAGATTGCATTCAAACGTGCGGCGGTTGCTGCCCCATTTGTGCCGCTGCCCATGCAGCAACCTGTGCAGAAACTCTAAAGCCACTGAAAATTTAAACTGCCCCCCTGGAGCTTGCACCCTTCTTAGCCCTGCCGGGCTGCCCATTTATCAGTCAGCGTTCGCCCTGTTTTTGTTTGGCTTGGCCCTTTAGCCCGTTTGCGTTTTTTGTTAGCTTTTCGCGCGCGCTTTCATGGCGTGAACTTTGCCCGAGCTACCTGCGCTACCTGCGCTACCAAGCGCGTTGCCGAGTTGCTGCGTGGCTGACACCCCCCACTGTTGGCTGTCAGGGCAGACATATTGATAATCGTTTTCAATTTGTGTTGATTTTGGCAGCAACGAAAATAAAAGCATATTAAACAAAACGAAAACAATCAATTGTCTGCAGTAAATTGAATGCAACATCAACATTTGTTCGAGCAAAAGGCAAAAGGGAGAGTTTACACTCTTCACACATGCCCATGACTTGCACAAAATGCTAAACTTAACCCACTGACGCCCCAAGTGGCTGCGCATACCCAGACAATTGTCTGCCCTCCATTTGACTGACTGATGTATGTGGCACTGTTTGTGTATTTATAAAAGTTGCCCCTGGGTACGACAAAATCTACACTTGGAGAAAATAATAATTCAATTTACACATATACATTTCATATTTCATTCATAGATTTTATTTCAATTCATTGCATTAAACTTGGCTGTGACTTTCTAAGAAACTTTGCACATACACGCAAGTCAGAATTCAATTTAATTTCGTCGAGTGTATATATAAACCTATGGTGCATATGGGCACAGATATCTGGAGACGCAGCGTAGGCGTCACATTGGTTCCCATGTCGAGTTGCCGACTATAAACAATTTGTGTGCATTTAATGAGTTTTCACACATCAACGCGCGCGTGCCTTCATATTTGACTGTGTGTGTGTGTGTGTGTGTGTGTATTTTGTTTTCTAATTCTTTCTAATTCTTAGTGCTTGAATCTGGCATTTAATGTTGTCATAAATCAACGCAACCGACAACAATTACTAAATGTGCTGAGGTTGGTCTTCTCTTTATGCAGTTCTTTATTTAAACACGTGGGTCGATATCCATCGACTCGTTAGAGGATAAAGTTTTATTTATAGCAAAATAAAATGTTTAGCTACGGCCGCCCTCAAAGCTCAAAGCTTGCATAATTATGAAGAGAGAGAGACGAGAAGACAGAGAGAAGAGACAGAGTGAGAGAGAGAGGAGAGGAGAGGGAGCCTGCACACACCACACACCACCACACCAAAGGAGTTTTAAGCACTTGAAACTTTTCAACTCAAATTTTACATTTCTAATTATATAGCTTGAGAGCTCCCATGATTGCCATAACTCACATAAAAGTTAAAGCGCACTCAAATTTTTGAGAGCAATTACAAGCACATTACCAAATTCCTTGTCAATTATGTATATATATGCCAAATGCTGGAAAGAATTCCCACTGAGCAGACAACGTACACAAAATTGCCTTTTAAAGTGCCCACAAAGTGTCGCTCAAGTGCTAATGTTGCTCTTCTGATTGTTGTTGCTGCTGCTGTTAATATAATGACCAACCCAAGTTGCTATAAGTAGTAGGGCGACATATCACTTAAGTGTTGTCAACCCAGAACATTTGTTCCTGCTGTTGCTTGTCACTCTATTCCTTCAGCAGGGCTGACACTCAGTTTGGGGAAAATTCATTTTCCCTGTTTTATATCAATTTCCATTTGCGAAAAAACTTTCAAGTGGCCTCACACACACACACACACACACACACACTCGAGAAACTTTCATTAAAATGCCAAAACACATGAGATAAAATTGTATTTATATTTTACTCTGCATTTTGCGGTTAATTAAAACATTAGCAAACACACTCATTCACAAAAGTTTATGCACAACTGGCACTCGGTGTCAAATTGCCAGACAAGCAATTTTTGGCTTCGAGTGCAAAACGTGCTTAAAACACAAATCGTGTACGGGTTTGCCAAATGCTGTTCAATTCGCAGCTGTTCAAGGAGACACTTGCAGTGGGTACATTGAAGCTGGGGAAAATCACAACGACCAGAAGTGAGAGAGAAGAAGAGAGAGAGCGAAAGGGGGCCAGGTAGCCTCACTGACCTAGTTCTCTTCTAAAAATACTTACCAAAGCAAAAGTGTTTGAATGCATTTTACATCACTTTGATATTATTTCGATTTGGGAACTTCAAGAGACTTTGGCCAAGAAACCAGCCAGGGCAGCCATTCCTATTCCCAATTTTCTTAATTTCAGTTCAATAACTAATTCAATTTACGTCAACAGAGTCTGCGTGCAGCTTAAGCTTAAGCTTAAGTTGCGACGGCATTGAGTTTCGATCTACTTACAATGCGGCGGTGAATGTTTATAATTAATGAAGCAGGAAATATTTATTTTGATGACGAGGCACAAGCAGTCGTCAAATCTCCAGCGGTGCACAAATTGGGGCAACGTTTCATTTTAATGGACGCCCACGTTGCACAGCCAGCTGCAACTACAATTACAACAACAACAACAACAACACCATCAGCAGCAGCAGCTACAGCTCCGACTCTTTGGATTCTGCTGTTGTCATGGTCTGTGTCAATGTCGGGCGTTAAGTCTTGCGGCCGTTGCTGCTGCTGCCGCCGCTGCTGTTGACTGATCCGCCTGAAGTTGCGACCACAATCCATTGCCATTGAAGTGCTTGGCGTTTTGTGGGTTGCCACACCCACGTCCCTCAGGACACAAATACAAACACACACACACACACACACACACACAATGATAGTTTGTTGCAAGTGCAGTCAACGTTTTGGCCAAGATTTTGGCGTGGGCCTTGCGCTCAGTTTCGGCTTTGGCTTTAGCTTCCATTCCAGCTACATTACGGCACAACCCACGCATTCTCGATTGCTGGCCTGGCCCGGACTGACTGAGTGACAGTAAAGCCTCAAATTGCAGACAAGCGTGCAGTCAGTGGAAAAGTAATGCCAGAGCAAAGCAAGCCAGCCACTAAGCGAGGGAACAAGTCATGTTTGCCTGCTGCTGTTAACGATGCGTTGGTGTTGGTTCTTTGTGTAATTGACTAGGCGTGTAACTGGTTTTGAATTGTTGTTGCTGTTGCTGCTGCTGCTGCTGTTGTCGTCGTCGTTTGCTTTTAGCTGCTTGTGCACAGCAGTTGCAATTACACATGAGCTTGCGGATTATATGGCCGGCCAAGCAATGCAAATACAAAGATACACATATACAGATACAGATGCAAATGCTCACTCTGAAAAGTAACTTTCATATATGACCTACAAAGTGCTTATGATATACCTACGTACCATATATACACTGGCTTATACTATGACAGTTGGTCTTTGGGGCTAAGAGGGCAACTGTAATGCGAGAAAAGTTTGCCTGGTAGAAAGTACAACCCAAACAGGAAGTTTCGCACACACACAGCTGGCTCAACCAGCAAACTAAAAGGATAAGCTAATGCAGCTCAAAATTGTTGCAGTTGCATACTGCATGTAGTAAGTATGCTGGGAGTTATTATAATAACTTCATCAGCCTTCATAAACTGGCAAACGAGTATTTACGGAAATTCTATGAAATTCTGTTTATATGCAATTTTAAACAGTCTCTGCTACTGCATAGGAGATATACCATAAGTACATATAATAAATTAAATTAAATCAAACGAAAGTGAGGTCAGTGAAAGCAGAGAGGGCATTATTTACTTTAGATAGCTTTTGGCATTTCTACAAAAAAAAAAACCCTTCTTTACGGTTCAGTGGTGAACACCTCGTTCACTAGGTACCGCTTACCCCATCGGTTATCGGGGATATTTAGAAATTCACCAACAGACACCAGCTTCGTTTCTTATTTGATCCTGATTCTATTTGATTCCTGCAATATCTAATATAAGCGGATTCACTGCTATCTTTTCATAGATGAAATTACCAACTAAAATCACCAATTGTTACCAACTGTCCTGCAGTGCTCTTAAATATTCTTTACTTACTATAAACTACATATAAACAAACGATGAAAGGAGCGTCCGTTAGGAAATGTAAGAGGTGGTAGCAGTTCCAAGATTTTTCTAAGCAATTCAAGCACTGACACAATAAATCAAATGCTCAGATTTATAAAATTTTGATTATCTCGAAAAGACACTTGATATATTAACATTGCACACAGCAATCAAATGAATGTTGTCTAAATTGAGTTGAGCGATTTTAAATAAATTAAAATCTGAAGTTTTCTTAATCCAATTAACAGAACTGTGCAATCAAATGCCATGTGTAATAAACATAGCAAGCAACTGCTCAGAGCTTAGAATGTGAAGCCTACTGAAAGCTAAAATGTGTTTATTGATGTCACCAATATTTGATAAATTTAAATTCACACAGCCTTTGTTAACAGCAGATAAATAAATAATATTCAAATGAATTTAAGTCAAAAGAATTGAATCAAAAGCATCTTTAACTTTTCATACATAAACGAAAATATTCAACACGATGGGGATTAGTTTGGCATCATGCTATTAAGTGAAGTTTGGGGATGCAACAAGCGAGAAGCTGCCGCTCAGTTATTCAAATGGCCAGCAGCATTGTGCGCCTCATTTAAGCCAAGACAGACATCAAACACATTCGCATGCACATATTACATTCGGTCGACGTGGACAGTAGGGAGTTAACCGTTGAAGCGCCTGGCGCTATTGTAATATCCAATGTTGGCAGCACGCAAATGCAGTTACTGCTACATCAGCAATTTATTATGCTATTTGTGTGCGTGTGTGCGTGGAAGCTCCCGTATGTGTGTGCTAAAATTAGTAAATGAACTCAAGCTCAATGGCATAACGAAGCGTTTGTATTTTCCCTCTCCTGTGAGTTGTGCCAACTGTGATTGAACAGGAGCTGACTTAATACCCATGTGTGTGTGTGTGTGTATACGTGTGTATGTGCGTGAGTGTGTGTTGTTGTTTGTTGGCCATGCAGTTGTGTATAAATTAATTCCCTATAGGTTAACGGCAGTATAACGTTTTATAATTAAGCCAGCTGCATAATTATGAGCGGGTAATATATCTATCACACACACACACATGCATAAGCTGTATGTATCTGTGTTACACGCAATTGGCGACATTTAAGCACGCAACTTTAACAACAACAGCAACATCAGCAACGACAACAACAACAACATGAGTTTTATCATAATGAACATCAACATCAGCGCCAGCAACGCGATTTTAATGACCACGATACACACCAACAAATACAAATTTACATACAGGGAGACTGTTGAGGGCAGTGGGCCCACCGCCCCCTCTGTTTCCGTTGCAAGCCAACGCTCGATGTTCGTCCCACGCTGGATTAAGTGGATGTCTGTCTGACTCGCCGCAGTAATCGCGCTGCCGAGTTTGAAAGCACCCACAGACTGACTGACTGCTCCAAGACACACATATATACCAGAGCACGTAAGACCATTCGGCAGAGTGTTCGAATGCTGCTGTCAAGATCACAGTCAAGTCTATCTCGGTTTCGCTTTTCCAAACTATCACAATTCTGGGTTATTTCTGCTAACGCACCACTTTTCATGGCCCACTGAACTCCTGTGCGCCTTTGGACTTTTATGCGAAGTCCGCATACAATAAACGGCGCAGATACAATATATAGTAGACTCTGTCAGAAGATATTAATATAGCTCGAGATAAATCCTTAATTATAAAAATTAGACCACATCTCGTATTACAGTTGCAGCCTCATATAGATTAGCATTGTGGCCTTGTTTATGACCATTATAATCGTTAAATTTATGTTAACTATGCCAGCGACAAACAACGCTCGTACACTGAGGCGTATGCGCAATATATAATTGCTAAATGCTTAATGACTGCACACAACTCGCTCACATGCGCACGATTAGCAAATAAAAGTATTTGCAATTAATTTAAACTCATCCGACAGTTGAGCTCTGCTAAATTACATGCATGGCCTCAATTTCCCAGCAACAGCAACTTATTTAATCTAAACAACTTTGGCATAATTCTCAAAACATTCTTCTTGAGCGAGCGAGCACACAGCTCATCGCACAGCAACTGCAATCAGTTTGCCAGCTTGCAAATAGAAAATCAACTAAACAAATACATCAAATAAATATTATTCATGAGCATGCCTCGCTCTCGCTCGCACTCGTACTCGCGCTCTCGCTTACACTTTGTAATTTTTCATTTGCGGCATGACAGGCAGTCAGATGGACCGAGTGAGTTCGTCAGACAGCTGACAACAACAACAACAACAACAACAACAAAATGGGGCAGCAACAATGCAGCAGTTCAATGACATAATTTGTCGCAGCACATCAATTGAATGGACAGTGGTACCAGCAATGGGGCAGCGGATCAACAGCAACAACAACAACAACAATGTGGCATCGGCGTTTGTTTAACCTCGTCGTCGTCGTCGTCGCCGTTGCTGCCGTCATCATCATCGTCATCCGCAGCAACGTCATTGTTTTCGCTTGAACTTTATTGTTTTGATTTATGCGCGTGCATAACGGGGCAGCAGCCAAAGCTAAAACTTGGCGGGCTTCCACGCGCAGCGCCCTCCGACCCGCCGCACACTGGACGCTCCACGCCGCGTTGTTTATTCCGCCAGCGCCAAACAATAGGGCGAAGCAGTTGCATTGTTGACACTGCGGCAACTAGCACTAGCAGCAGCAGCAGCAGCAGCAACATGCGGGTGGGTGAGAGAGCAGCAGCAAGTGCAAATGAAAATGATGTTGCCGCAGTCGTTGCGCTGCCGCTGCCGCTCTCGCTTGCCACAGCCTGCCACCGATTATGTTAATGCGCCCAGAGCTCTGGCATTATGATGTTGTTCACTGGGCGACCGGGCGACTCTCCACATTTGACAGGGCAACGCGCAGAATTTCTGCTGCTGACAAGCGAGAGCAGCAGCGTAACACTGAGCAACTATTTTGTTTGTTTTTATTTTCACGTTAAGGTCTTGCCACTGATTGTTGCCACAGGCCACACAACACAGCGCCCAGCTGGCAAAAGTTTGCCAAGTGTAAACGTGTTTGACTTTCGGTTGGCAAAGTATTGCCAAGAACTCGGACAAATTCTAAGAACAAAAACTAACATTTTAAATTGCGAAAGTTAAATACACGAAATATGCGTGTAAATATTATTTAATTAACAAACAAACATTTCTTTATAAACTGCACGATGGCTTCATTAAAATACAAATTGAGTCTGCCACAGCAGTGTTGCCGTTGCAGTTGCAGTGGCAATATATTGTTGCAGATTTGAAATTATGCGAAGCCACAACAATTACAAAATGCAAACAAAAGTTCATTTGTGTTCATTTTCAAATGTTGTTTGCATAAAATAATAATAATTTAATTTATCTCATGCCTGAAATCAGTTTCAAAATAAACCACAAATGCCAGCTAACAACAAATGGGAATAATTTGTTGCCAGCAGCAGCTGCATTAGACTCTTTCTATTACATCATAACACTCGAGTTGGCTCACACACACACACACACACACACACACACACACACACACACGTTTCCTCAGCAAGCTGCAAAATATTGAAGCGCATTTTTTGCAACATGCCACTGCATTCTGCCTCCACCCGCTGGCTCAATGTCGTTGAAGCGCCAAAAGCGTGAAAAATTGTTGCAAACTTTGACAACATAAAAATTATGATAGTTGTTGTTGTTGTTCAGTGGGGTTTGTTGAAGTTGTTCGGCCCGCTCTTGCTGCCTGGTAATAATTTCATGACATAAATAAATCGCACCGCACATGGAGCCAAGCAGAGTGTCAAGAGTCGGGGCCCATGGAATTGAATTTAAAGCACGATTTGTCATATGATAAGCATAACTAAGCCATGGGGGCAAAGTGTTAACGCATCACTCGCATATTTTTCCTCTTCATATGATATTCTCAAAGTCAGTCACATCAAATTAGCAGCGGCTATTAAATGTTAACTCTCATCATCATCTCACACACACACACACACACACACACACACACACACGCACGCACATATACATACGCATGTATATGCAAAAAGTAATTTCAGCAATTTTTTCCAAATTATAATTGACAGTTTTTTATGCGACAATTTGTGCGCGTCAACGCAGCGTATACGCAATGTTTAATAAAACTCGTTTAAATATGCATTAAATTAAATTTTTGTATATGAAAATAGCCTCATTTCTTTACTTACTTGCAAGTCGCCTACATAAGAGTGGGTAACGAGCTCATCAAACAGAATATACAAAATACTAGCGATAGTTTACTACTCAATTATTTGATTAATCGATAGTATCGATATAATTCATAGTTATACAATATTTATAGTTTTTTTTCTGATTCAGCAGTTAATTTATTTTGATTTTATATATTTCCTTTAATAGAAATAATAGCTGAAATAGTATTTATAAATAGTTATATCATATAACTTTTACTAAGTCACTAGTGCTTTAAGCCATATGATAATTCCTTTTGCACTAGGATATTACTACAAATTCATACAAGTCTATAAAGACCGACCAAAGCTAGCACCGTTGATGTGCGATAAGTAAAATAATAAATTTTAGTTAAAAACGAAAACAATCGATACTCATTCAAGTTTACCATGGTTGAACTTTTAAACATGCAATATTTAACAATAGAAAAAATATGACGTGTGAAAAATATGCTTTTTAGGTTTAAATATCGCTTTAGCTAAATACATATTAGAGTTGTCCACAAAACATTTTTGATAGAGTAAAATACCCAGCTGTCAATCTCTTTCACTTGTTTTATTTGCACGCTTTTAATATAAATTTCAGTGGAAGGTTGAAACGCTTTAACAGGCTTAGACAATTTGCTGCTGCAGTTGACAGTTTTTATGTGTGTGTGTTCTTTAATAGAGCATTTTAGGTTAACGTGAGGCAAAATCACTGAAATGCTTTTAAATCTCTTGCTGGAGCCAGGCTAGAAGTTTGCTGCCCCAAGTTGAAACTTTAAGTTTCAAAATTTCTAAAGAGTTGCATGCTAGATAATGAAGAGTTAGCTCAGACAGTTGAAGCAGTTGGCACACAGTTGACTGCATAACGCTCTACGAAAAGGCGGCAGCAAAGTTGCGAAAATGTTTGGGTTTGCTATTTGTTGTGCGTTATTTACAAAAAAGCAAGAAGAAGAAAAAGATAGATAAAGAAGAGTGCAAACTTCTACACTGGGCTAGCAAAAGTTAATCGATGCCAGTTGGTGCACCAAGTTGGCGCCAAATTGACCGGAAAATGTTTGCGAATTGCTGAGCGTCAGGCTCTGAGCTGAGATTGAGAGCCCACTGCCTATCGATGGCCGCAGCAAATTAAACAACTCCCCAAACTTAAACTTTGCTAGCAGCAGCAGCAGCAGGAACAAAAAAGCAAAAGTAGAGTAGCAAAATTTGTTTTATAGCCGAAAAAGTTGGATTTACTTTATTTTATTCTCGTACACCATTGACCCCGTTGACATATATTGATCAATATTTTTTGTCAAGTGCTAAAAGTTTGCCGCACACTGCAAACTTTGCGCATTAAATGATATTGTATGCGTCTCTCCCCCTCTCTCTTTCGCACACTCTATCCCTTTTACACTCATTGCATGTGCCTGTAATGAAATTTATGAAATTGTATTTCGCCAATGGCTGTGTCAGTAGCAACAAAGCAAATCGTTTGAGTTGTTTGCCCCAATTTGGGTCAATGAATCTGCAGCTTCAAAATCAATTGCATTTTGATAAAGTTTTAGCCCAACTGGCGTTTGGGGTGGCCAACACAACAATCTGTCCAACAATTTGCCCACTCAATTTAACTTTTGTCACTTTGCTGTGCCAGCCAAAATGGCAGCTAGCGCTAACAAAGGACAGCGCAGGACTAAGCCAAAATGACATCTATTAAACTATCAATAAAATGCGCTGTAACTAAAAATTTTAGAGTTGCCCAGAGACGCTTGACATTTGTATGCGCCAGAGCAGGGCAGGGCGGCTTAGCATTCAGCGTATTTTTAGTAGACCGGAGTGGGTTTGGTTTGCCAAAAACCGACTGCAAAAGTTGCATACGTGCAGTGGCACCGTTAACTGACAGTTGCCACAAAAGATGCCTCGCAACAAAAGGCCACCAGTGTGTTTTGGTTTACTAAGTCCTGTCTCTCTCTCTCTCTCTCTCTCGTTTTGCTAGTGTTAGACTGCCAACTGGCCATTCAGCATGGAGATCAACACACTCCCTGCCAGCCCCTTGAATTTTCTTTCTGTCCTACCCAGCATATTGTTGTGTTCGACATGGCCAAAAAAAATATGCAAAAATAAATAAAACATAGTGTAACCACAACAGCAGGCCGCCAACTATTTTTGATGCCAAAAACCAACAACAAGAACAACAAAGACAGCAGCAATATCAAAATTCGCCTGCTGACTGCCGCCTGTGAAAACAATGCCAAAGGCCATGTGTAAATATGCTATTCTACTTTTTTTTCACGATATATTTTTTTTATTCAAGGCAAAGGTGCTTTTGTCTGCATAGTGGGCAAATATTTGTGTGCCAAGCACACAGGAGATGCTAAATCATATTTTATGAACTGCTTGCATTTGTAAACACTTTAGACTTACATCATATGGACTTACATTTTGAGATTGACACGGACACTTTAGGATATAATATGAGCATTAAATCTCATTTTATTTCACATAGCTAGTAGAACAAATACCCAAATAATCTGAACAATTATAATAAGGAACAAGTAAACAAGTTTCATCACGATATCAGTATAATGGAAAAAAAGGACAAGTTCGAATTAGAGATTGTCCGTAGCGAAACCAAATGATTGTCATAAAGAAGAGAATTTAACGGATCTTAATAAGAATATTTTGCATTAATTTGTTTCATCAAAACTAACTCCAATTTGAGTCTAACAATTTTCTGATATTCAGCATAACAATCTTAAGCAGAACTGACCTTAAGCCAATGCCACAACACGTAATAGATTAAAAGGAAAACTTAGTTTAGACAAATGTTTTTTATGTCTATTTATATTATTTCTATTTCTATTTTACTATATTAAGTCAAATTATGAAGAATCAAATTGACTATAATTACAAGAAAATTAATTTTTAGTTAGTCATATTTTAGCTAAGCTTAAAATCGAAAAAGATGTTGGTAACTTTTCAAGAACTTTATCGCCCTTTAACCCACATGTACACTCTTTTTTTTGTATATTCGACACCACAGTTACAACGGCCAATATTATGGCGTTCTTAGTGTTGTTGTTGTTGTTGTTGTTATTGCTGCTGTGCACTTTGCCATGCATGTCACAGTCAACGCCGCAGGCCTTAGGCACAATGCACGTAAAAGAAATCAACTTTCCGTTCGCAGTTCGTGCAACATGCAACATCCAACAAAAGCCGCGTTCTTAGCGAAATGTCAGTGACCGAGAAATGCACAACATGAGCGTTGAAGAACATCTAAGGCATGTACAAAAAAACAAATACAAAACAAAAAAAAAAACCAAGAAATGAGCAGAAAAAATCTCATTCAGCGGCGGTTTTTATTGCCAGAGGCAGCAGGATAGTCGCAACGACAGGACAAAACAATGAGATTTGTAGGGTCTCAACAACAATAACGATAGCAACAGCAACAACAACAGTGTCAGCCAAGGCGAAAGTTGAAAACTGTTGTCATTTCTAACGCTGCTCCTTTCGCATAACACACACACACACACATACTCCTTGCACGCCAGCCAAATCAACTCAACCCATTCCATGCATAACCAATACTCGTCCATTGCACTTCGCTTTCTTCTTCTTCTTCTTCTTGTTGTTGTTGGTTTCGACACTCGACGGGCAGTCAACTTGATTGTTGACCAGCATTTGTTTCGTATTTTTTTTTCATTTTTTTCGTTGCTTGCTTTCGCTCGTCCTCTTTCGTTTTCTATTTAGTTGTTCTTTTCTATTGTAGCATTTTGTGATGATTTGGCAAATTGAATTTCAACTCAATTTGTAGCCAACAACGGCAGCTAATTAGCCGTCTTAACGACGGCTACCCTGAAAAGTATGCTTCAGCAATTCAGCCAAAGTCACTTGAGCTACACACACACAATTAAGGCCTGAAAAATTGATGAAGCCCCAGCAAGGGGCCAACACGTAAGCCATGTAACTTAAAGCAGACAGACTAGGAAACGAATTCAGGCTTTTGAAAAAGCGCAGCTTTTTAAGGGTTATACAAAAATGCATACAATGAATATCAATTAAGCTAACGAGACTGCCAGCAACGTTCTCGTTGCACACGTTATTGCAACTATAGCATTTGGCAAGCTATTGACTTTCTACAGATGTTGGCAATTGAAATCATCAATTCAGCGCGCAGCTACATTGAATGAAAATAGTTAGCAATAAGAACAAATCAATTGAATTCTATACAAAGCATTGTAAAAAAATGTTGTAGTAAATAATAATGAATGAGCTGTGTTTGAGTTCGAACGCAACGTAATTTAATTCAACTTAAATGGCATATTAAGTATACGCCATGTGGCAGCATTTACTTAGTATAAGTTTTCTCGCCTCAGGCTGACATTCAATAGCTTCAATAGCTTGCTTCACTTGCTTGCAAAACAGCGGCTTCAGTCGTACTGCTCAATGGCACTCGAGACCACAATAACGCAGCTGAGCTACCACAAGGCAGCCAACAAAAGTGTCGTTAGCAAACTTACAGCAGCTTATGTTGTGGGCAAACAAAAACAGTTTTAGTAATTGAAATGTTCAAATAAAACAAAACAAATTTAGCTATTTATATATGTATATAAGTATATATGTATCAAAAGGGTCAAGACAATATAAACTGCTGGCGACCTTTTAGAAATTAGCATTCTATAGCAATCACAAAAATCCTCTTAAAGCTCTTGACTTGCACTTCAAATTAGTTTGGCTCTTTTAGCTAATGGCGTCAGTTTTTTCACTGTCAGAGCTAATGGCATTTATATTAGGCCTCAATTTGAAAGCCAATTTGCATTCTCATTTCGCAACTCTATTAAATTTATTGAGCATTTTCTTTTGTAACATATTCCTAAGCACTCCATTGCTACATCTTCTTGTTCTCAGTTCCAATTCAGTTCCAATTGTAGCATAGCATAGCAACATCAAAGACATTCGGTCATATGATTGCCATCAAAAAGAAGCCGTAATTAGCAACGGCAATATGCTCATTCGCAAACTCTTTTTTCTCTCTGTCTTTGAGCTGCTGATGATGCTCTACTCCGAGAGATATATGTACCAAAAAAAAAAAGCATACAGCAAGCACATTTCACTCATGCGAGGCATTGGATTGCTTGGTATACAAGTAGATGTGTTTGTGTGAGTTGTAGAGGCGCCTTTCATGCTTCAATAAATAAAATGAATTGAAGGAGCAAAAACCTACACAGACACACATACAAAGAGAGAGCCAGATAAAGGGAGAGAGTTACAACAGTTCAGCAGAAGCAAGGATAACAGATTAGTTGAGCCTTGCTTGCCAGACTTGTGCTGTCCTGCCTTTCCAATGAAAATCAAAACATTTTGTTAAAAGGAAACACTCGCACACACACACACACACACACACACAGGCAAGGCAAGCAGTCAAGGCCTATTCACACAGATACGCGCGTTTATCTGCGGAAGCGGAGATACGTTGTACGTGCCCAGGACATGCCCAGGATGCGAGCTCTAAACTCGCAACTTTGCTCCAATGAAGCTTGTCTATGTGCGTGTGTTCGTGCGTGTGTGTGTGCATGTCTTTTATACGCATTTCGCAGTTAACTTATGTGTAATAAAATGTAATAAAATAAAACTCACACATATTAGAAATGTTTTGCCATTTTTTTGTTTCTCAGTCATTGAGGCTACAAAAAAATACATCGAATACATCCAAGTTGCTGTTGTTGTTGATTGCGGCTAGTTTTTGGCTTAGTTGGCTCTAATATTAACAGCATTGCGCATACGCCGTGTCTGCCCATTGAAGCCTAATGACAATCACAATAACGACATCTGTGATTTCAAGTGTATCTCAAACGAGCATCTTATGGCACATTCAGAGACCCTTAAAAGCCTCTCGTATAATATTAGCTATCAGTAGCATCATTTGAATTCATTTTTTTGTCCCTCTTCTGTGGCTTTATGCACAGGAAATGTTTGCGTATTAAAACGGTCGTTATTGTCAAATATTACTACTTTAGATATTCTGTTTCTCATTAGTGAAAAGCAACTAGATTGAAGGAAAATGGAATTTCAATGATTGTCAAATTTCTATGATAAAACAAAATTTACTTTAGAAACAAAGAAATTACTTTGTTTATTCGCCCCAGTAGCTGGCTAAACTTTAAATAAGTAAATGAAAATAATTCAATGACATTTATTTTTACTTAGGTATAGATTTTATGCATATAAACTGAGACAGGTCAAATTGAAGAAAAAAAACGGTATAATGAATGAATGTATGCAAAAACTGCAAAACTGAAAATATAAAAAATTTGAATGAAGGAAAATTAAAAATATGTGACTGAGTTGTTGTTGTGAACAAGTACGAACTTTATTTATAGAAAATTTCAATTTGGGAAACAGTTTGTCGGGATATCAAAGGAATGGGCATATTCACTATAATCCAAAAAGAGGGCGTATCCATATCCTGGACAACATTTTGTAAATAAATTTCAATTAATCACAGCAAAAAAGTGAAGTACTCGGCGATAATTAGACAAGTGAAACATTCATAATATAGATTTTACGCTTTTTGTGCTTTAAATTATACAACTCAAATCAAAGTTGTAATAAAAAAATAATAAAAGACAACTCTATTAAATTTGATTGGCCGTGTGGTTTTCATTTAAATCAATCAGAATAATTTTTTATTTTCCATTTTTTATCAGCCAACGCCAAATTGAAAATGTTAATTGATTGTAACATAAACATGACAATAATGTTTTATTTTGCAATAATGTGTGTATAATTTTTCTCTTTGCACAGCACAATAAAAAATAATTGATTAAACAGCGACTAATTGAAAAAAGGTTATTAACAGAAATTGCAAAAAAAAAAATGTTAAACACAAATGTGTTCGCTTGTCCGATGCTCTTTAGCAAAATGTGCGAAATGACGTCAAAGTCAGCTTTAAAACAATTAGCGACAGTTTTTTGTACGACTAACAACTTATTTTTAGCTCTTTATGTCTTTTTACATTAACAGCAAACAATTTGCGTACTTTTCAGACTTGTTCAATTCTCACATTGCAGGCCCAACCTTAAGCAAATAACTTAAAGCGCCCCACCGCACAAAATAATGTGACGCTGTTGATGGCCTTTCATTAATTACATTAGTAATTTTCCAGTCGCAAAGTGAATTAACTTTTGACAAAGTGCAGCATATTGATTTTCTAATTGGCCGCGTCTCTCCACAAAAGGCACAAAGCTCAATAATTATAATGTGCAAAATTAATGCTTTTTAATGAAATTTTCAGCAATCAGCAAAGTCCGATGAGCGCTTACAAAATGACATCCAGTCCTGCGAACAAAACTCGCCGCCTGCTGACCCATTAAGCTAATGAGGGTCATTGCGACAACATGTTGAGGCTTTGCACCTAGCAATGCCATCCATATTCGAAGCTAAAGACGGCGATGATTCTCTCAAGCGACAGCCTGTTGAGGATAATGACGTTTATGCCACCGCCTGCAGCGCTGGGTGGTTGGTTGCTTATCCCCCATGGGGGTTGGTTGGGGGTTGCCTCTACCACCACCCTACACCAGCATTTATATTGACAGTGTAGCGAGCGCTTTTTAATGTGGCAACTTCCGTTGCGACGCTAAAAGTCAGCTCGATGCCGAGAGAGAAGCCAACGTCTGTGGCGGAAACGGAAGCCAAACAAATATGGCCGACCTACGCTTCGGCAGACAAAATCAGCAACAAAAACTTTTTAATGCATTTTCAGCCATTAGGTGGGTGGTTTAAACGCTTGCCACACAAAAAGCTTGGGGCACACAGCTTAACAGAATTTTTAACTAAAGATACTTGAATACGTTTCAAATTGTTGTCAACAGAATTATTGAGAAATTATTAGTATATAACATACCTCAACAGTTCAGTTGTTCAGTTGTCAATCTAAAATGAAACGAAAATTTGATGTAATTAATAACTTAATAAATTTGAAAGTGTATGTCAGCTTGTTTAATATACAGCATATTTAATAAATAATTTGATCGCATTTATCATCGTTAATGTTAATTTGCATAACACTTTGCAGACTCTCCTATGTGTATTTCGCTTGAAATTATAGTTAATTTATCAGGCTGGCAGCAATTTTCATTTAAAATTGAAATATTTCCATCGCAATTTTTGTATAATTTACGTCAATTTATTTTTTGGTCGCCGGCCTTTTTAATGTCGTGTCAAATTCACGGAGATACAATTTAGCCAGGCGTGCAAAGAGACTACAGAGAGGGCAGCAGTGGGAGGATTGGCTTTGACTCCGGCAGTTGGTCATAAAAGGAAAAGAAAATTCTGTGGCTGCGATAACAGCAGGGGGAGTGGGGATTGAGATGAGACAGGGACTGGGACTGGGACTGGGAATGTTGCTGATGATGATGATGACCGACAGTGAAAAACCAGAAAACGACACTGAAACAAAGCAAAGCCAAACAAAATGTCAGTTAAAATGCCAGAGAGAATGAGGACGAGCCACATGACAGTAAACAGTATATAACGACAATTTAAATGGTATTTTTAGTTGGCATTTATACACCAGCGTATAAACCCCACTAACGCCCACTCTATACACACACTCTCCCTTTCTCTCTCTCTCTCTCTCTCTCTTTCTCTCTTTATGCTTGTTGAGCTGGCTACTATGTAGTGACATGCGATATTTGATCAATAACTGGCATGTGGTAAAGAAGACTCAACTTCGGGCTTGTCTATGTAATGGACTGACTAGCTAGTCAACCTCTAGTAAACGTGTGTCTGTGTGTGTGTGTGCACATCCTGTTTTGTTCGCTGGCATCCCTTTGGTGGCACCAAGTCGCATTCATTATGAAAGGCAAACAAGCCAGGACGTAAGTAGACGCTATGCCATCAATCTGCCGCCAGGTTGCTTGACTTGCCTGACTTACAACTCCCTCTACCCTGAACCCACCTGTCTTCTTCTTCTTCTTCTCCATCTGCCTCTTCTGCATTTCGTGTGCTTTATGCTAACCGTTTTTCGCACGTTCCTCGCGCCAGATCAAAGGCAAGTCTCTGTGGCACTCATGCGTTCGCCTGGGCAAAACAAAAGCCCTCGGCGCTGTCTCAAGCGTTATTTATTGTTAACGAAATAGTCGACTCGCCCTCGCCCTCGCCCTCGCCCTCACCCTTGCCTCTTGGCATAAGTCAAAGGCTGTGGCGTTGCCAGATCTATACAAAAGCACAAGAGACGCCATTAATGATTTCGGGGCCGACCTCTGGTCGAGCGTTTGGCAATTAATCAAATCTTAAGCACAAAGCACATTTTGCGGTTTTACAACATGTTAACCTTGTTATTTGTTGTTGTTTATGTTTTTGATAGCAAATTAATGCCGTTAGCAGTATGCCTGACATCATTTGGCTCCCTTTGGTCCCTTTGAACGATTCTCACTTGTCTCGTTATTGTTTCAATTGTTTTTGCCAGTCTGGCCGTTGACAACAAAACTAAATTAACACGCATACACTCAAGCGTTCTCACTCTCTCGCTCTTTCGCTCTCATTGACACTCCCCTGACAGTCAACAGGATAAAGGCTGTTCATATGACTATCTGCCTGCCTGTCTGTCTGTCTGTCTGTATGTGTGTGGGAGCCAATTGAAAGCAGTCAAAGAGCACACAAGGATTACAATCTATCAGCTGCAGCCGAGGCCGAGCAGGCAGCGCACAAATTTGGCTTGTCCACTGGCATTCAGGTTCGTCCTGCTTCCCGACGCCGCTTCTGCCTATGCTCTCTCGACCATATCCTGTACAACTTCTGCCTTGCAGCACTCGACTCTTGCCACTTGCTGTCGCATTGCAGTTTTTGGGGTTCAAGCGCTTTGTGTGCCAAATCGCATTTTATTGTTGTAAATTGTTGTGTGCGTGTGTGCGTATATGCCAATGATTGCCATAGCTTTTGTGTGTGCCCTCTCATTTGCATAGCTGAATGTGTGTGTGCCTCTACGGGTGTGAGAATTTTGTGCCTGGCAGGCAACTCTATTACACTTAAAACGAGTCAATGCGTTTGCAAAAGCTACGAATCCAATTGGGGCTCAGTGTTTGAGTGCGTTGGCCAGCCGTACAAACGATAATGGGCCGCACTGAAGTGCTACAAAGCCTGGGGTGGGTGGGGCTGGTGGCGGCGCAGAGAGGGGCGTGTGTGAAGCAGGTGTGTATAACAAACAGTACTCGGGGGAGCTTGCCGTAATTGTGGCACGCGCCTGTTAAACGATTGTGATCTCTGAGCTCATCTCATTGCGTATGTGCAATTAACAACAAACGACAATTTAAGTTAATAACGTAAATTAGCCTCAAATATTCCTGTTTGAGATACGCAATTTCAAATAATTTGCAATGTTTGATTAATAATTTATTGACAGAATAATATAGACGATAGTTCTATCCCTAATTATGTATGCTAAACATTTCTTGAGTCGCATTTGAATAAAACATTATTCACGCAATTTTATCAGACATTGCAGATCAGTGAAACAAGAAAAGTCGAACAATCTTAAAACCTATTTCAATTCCTTACGCCTGCTATACTCAAATTCATAAACGGAAAATGAAAAGGGTAAAATTATGTAGTGCAAACAGGAAGAAGGATGCGTGGCAGACCCTTTAACTCGATATATTCTTGATAAGCAACAAAAACTGAGTCAATTGAACCATGTTCGTCTGTCTGTATGAGCAACAAGAACTCAGACACTGAGAGAGCAACCAAAATTGGTATATACTCTTTTTTATATTTTTTTTATTCATTCCGCTTCTACCGCAAATAGAATAAAAGTGATTTCAAACTCGAAGAAAAAGAAAAATCTTTATCATTTTCTCGACGGATCATAAGGTTCAGAACGATCGCAAAAATAACTTCGGAATTATTCACATTTCAATTTTCTATATAGACAAAAAAGCGTATCAGAAAGTTGAGTGCGTCTAACTGTAAAGAGTTTATTTTGGATTTTGAAGTTATTTGAAAAACAAAAACATTTGAAATTTGTACAAAGAACTTTTCCCAATTGTCAAAAATCCGAGCGCTTTCATAAAGTTATCATTAAGATCAGTCATGTTTTTGCATTGTAATTACAATATTAGGCAAAACAAAATTATTCTACTTACATTTTGAACTAAGCTTAATTCCCTGCTGAATGGTTGTACATAAATGCATTAAATTTCAGTAGCCAAATACAAAAGACACTTAATCTCTAACTCTCTGAGGTTTTAAACGAATGTGTGCCACTACTAACGTAATCTGAGTCGTCTGCTATTCAACAGAATAGTATGTACATATATATATACTATAATACGATATCTTTTGTGCATATCCGGGCAGCCCAGACAGGCAGCTTTCCAGTCCATTGATGGCCAAAACTAAACTCGATGGTGTTGCATTTTACCAAATTGACTTTATGGCGGACATTTAAACATTTTTCGACACGCGCTGACTGCACGCAACCCAACACCGTCCGCTCTCCCTCTCTCACTTCTTCACCCTCTTTTACTCAATGGACACAAAGTTTTTAGCAAACTAAAATGGCGACACACAAATGAACAGTTAAACTAGAAATGCATGGCTTGGGGGGCTGTTTGAGTGGGTGGCGAAGCGCACGTCGCGTATACTTTATCGTCCATCCGGTGAGTGTGGCGCCAACAAAACGTTTCATTTCGGACTGCCAAAGCAAAGTAACAAAAGTAGAGGGATTGAACACCGAGACAAGCGACAACTAAATGCGTGAAATGTCAGCCCACGCCCTGCGCAGGCCCACCTGCCCCACCAGCTAGCCAACTGGCAGGCAGGCACAGTGTGGCAACAACATCTGCATTAAAGGGCGGGCAATTAAAATGCAATTTTGTAATAAGTAATTTGATTTGATTTGTTGTTCTCTGGCATTTTGCAATTAGATACGCAAACAAACAAAACGTTTGTCTGCGAAAAATGCGCAGACTCTTTTGTCTAGTTTATTTTGTAAATTGTTTTTATGTGCATAAAAAATTATGTGTAAAATAAAGTTGCAGACAAAACGCAACAAATTCATAAACATAATGCGCATACAAAGTGTTCGGAGTCGGGATTAAGCTGCTGCTGCTGCTGCTGCTGCTGCTGCTGCTGCTGCTGGGATGCTTAAGCGCCGGAACAAAGCAATCATCAGCAAGCTACCCCTAAGCCCCACCACCCACTCGGTCGTCCAACCATGCGTGCCGTCTCCACTTGCGCTGGGGTGCGGAATGTGCGCGACAAACAACAACAAAAAATATATGTATATTTATATATGCTAAAAAAGAAAGCACAAAGCAGCAGCTGAGGCAGCTTTTGGACACGCCCCAACACACGCACACACACACACACATACTTAGAGACATAAACAAAGCAGCGGCTTAGCTGTGAAACATTTATTTTATTTTTATGCCATTTCGTTTTGTTTTAAGCGCAGCGCACAAATTTTTTAAAACCAGCTACACAAAGTAAAACTAGATGAAAAGTGACACACACCAAACATCAGCCAGCAAGGGTGAGGGGGAGTGAGGAGGAGTGAGGGGCGGTCAAGAAATAGAGCGAAAAACGCAGCGCGTAAAAATTCGAGCGAGAAATGTGTGCGAAAAGCGGCCAAACTGGAGCATCCTGTGGCCAGCTGCGGTATGTGTGGCAACAACAACAATATGAACAACAATAAAAGCGGAAGCAACAGAAATAACAAAAAGCAGGAGAAGCACCAGAAGCAGCAGCAGCTGGCGAAATCATCAGAAAAGCGCTACGCTGCTGAAGATTCGAAACATTTTAAATGCAACACACAAAAATGCGCTGAAACAGTAAACCCAATGAGAGGGTGAGCGGGTGAGCTGGTGAGAGGGGCAGGTGGGTGGTAAGCGTTGTTGCCTAAAGAGGCGGCAGGCAAGATCGTATGGCGAGTGTGTGGCAGTTAACACGAAACCAGAAGTAATTGAGAATGAAGATTATGGGGCAAAGCCGTGCAGCAGCAGCAGCAGCAGCAAGAGTGTTCGGAGATACCCCAAGGAGGGCAGGCCAAGGGGCAGCATCAGTAATACTTAAGCACATAATACCGCAAATACGTAGAAGGAAACACGATGCACACACACGACTGTAAACAGAGGAAATGGTGGCGGCGACGCGTCGTCAACAATTTGCTGAGTGGCAGGAAACACAATTGTGTGGCAGCCAATCCAACTGCTTCGAAATCGCATTTTGCTTTGGACGAAACTGAAAACAAATCCTTTGTTAATGCAATTACCAATCAGAGAAGAAACTAATATAATTACTTGTAATTGAGTAACGTCAATGCAGCATATTTACTTTAAAAACAATCAAATTCTCAAGCTAATTAAATAATGACCACTAATCTGTCATGTGCAACATATAAAAAGATACGTACTTATCTATTATATTACATATCTTGTTTATGAAAGTTTATTTTTAGAACGAATTGATTAAAACTTGTACATACAATCAATGTTTTGCTTATTGTATATTATGTGATGTATTGATTACATGAAAAATGTTTTTTTTTTCATTTCACTTTACCACAGTTTGGTTAGACTGAAACCCCACATATGTATAAAATAAACCAAATTACTAAATAAATTTCGCATTTAAATTATTTTTAGAAAGCTAGTTAAAAATAGTTCTATGGCAAACGTCAAATTTGTGAATAATTAATGGAATAAACAAAAATTACTAACTTTTGAAGCGTTCTTGATTTGATTATAATTCGCAAAATATTTGCTCGTGCATAGAGTAGACGCTCACAGCTAGATTGTTAGTTTAAACAAGCAGCAAATAAAATTAAAACATAAATATTAAAATGTTTATTTTGCTGTCCAAAACTTAAAGCTTTGTGGCAGCTTGTCAAAAAATAAATTTACACTAATAAATGTGCACTAAGCTAAATTAAACTTAATTTAAAAATTACTCAGTTTATGCATTAATAAAATCTTGAAAAAAGCCCAAACAAACAAAAAGTTGACAAAAGTTAAGTTGTGACCGTAATTTCGGACTATTTCCAAATATGTATTTTAATCCTCTTCAAGCTTTCAATAATAAAAATCAACAGTGCAATGTGCTTAAATTATATTTGCATTTTTTAACGTATATACATAAATTAAGTATTATATTATTTTTGCAAGCCCAATTCTTTGAAAAATTTTCATTGCGCCTTAGTATATAGAAAAGGATTTAAATGTACCCATCTAATTACAGTCTAAAACGTGTCTTATTAACGAAACACGCCATCAAGAAAAGATTTGAAAAGTTTCATCCGATCGACCTTGCCGAGAGGATCTGGTAACAAGCCTAGTATTATAAGTCTCTATGATTATTTTTTATTCTTTTCTAATGTAGAACTTGGCAAGCCGAATAGGAAGAATATTCTATATCAAAAGATAACGCTCAAATTATATTCATTCCCAAATTGGTGCTTAAAACCCTTTTCAACGATAGGCACCCAGAGCTGGATAAATTTGTGAAAATGTGCACACATGTTGTCAATGCATTTTTCAAGTTTTTCATTGACTTGTTAGTCTCATATAAAGAAATTAGAGCAGTCATCACAGCTGCAACCAAGGACAGCAGACTACTAATAATAACAAGAGCAACAACAACAGCAAGAGCAGCAGCAGCAATGCCGCAACGCCGCAACAAAGCAATTATTAGCAAAGTCATTAGCACCGCAGTGAACCAAACTCTGAAATGGAACGCAGGTCGAGCTAAAATTTAGTGGCGCTGCTAATTAGCTGGGCCGAAGCAATAAGTGTTATGTGTTTGCATTCGATTTGACGATGCTATAGCACACGCATACATTATGACGCCCACAGCATGCCACGCCTCTTTGTAACTACACATGTACTATATACATACATATATACATACATGTACGTGTATGTTAATTACAAGGCCTCTGCCTCGTTTGTTTGTCATGCAGGCAGTAAGCATGATAAATTTAAATAGAGGATAAAACTTACTTTATGTAATCTGACTGGGAATACGCCTACCCACTAGTAAAACACTCGGGCCTGACATGCCACTCAGCCCCATACTTGCAACAATTTATGTCTAACGGCATATTTGGCATTTTTAGCCGACTTCGGCAGTCGTGGCTGCTGCCTTTATGCCACAAGTTGATCATAACAGACAAAGCGCGGGCAGAGCGGCATTTTCCGGGCTACTTGAAAGCATTCCTGCATGGCAGAAGAGGCTCAACCAGCTCTTGCTCACCCGCCTGCAAGGTTTTGGATTAGACCTCGACCTGCTCGACATGATTGTCTAGAGAGCTACAATAATGACTAAGCCGCATGCAGTTTCTTCGTGTTGTGAGCTCTCAAGTTGTGCAGCTTAAATAAAAAACAGTCAGACAGGTGAATGCTGCATAAACGGGCAAGGAAGCGGCATAAAAGAATCATCATAACGATGATGCCAAAAGTCAGTAATGCAAATATTAGGCTTCAAAGAAAAATACACAAAAAAAAGTTAAAAAAAAAAAAAAAGAATCTTCAACAGCGACTGGAAAACATTAACTAAATCAAAATACATACAAAAATTTTATTGCAATATGTAAAAATTAATATTAGCGTCTCTAAAAATGGGTAAATGAAAACCCAAATTATTTATATTCAAAAAAATGTTTCCAAATCAATTTTTTTACTCTGCGTGCAGCGCAAATCGAAGTTTAATATAAAGGTAAATAAGTTGCCCAATGGACATATAAAAGTTAAATATGTAGAGAGCGATAAAACATTTTTGCTAGTAGTTTAAAAAGACGCACAAGATTTTATTTTGGGAATACCTATGGGTACTTTTCGTTGGATAAATCTTTATTTGAAAAATTAAGAAGGACCTTGCTGCTGATCTGAGCATTAACAGAATAATATTATTTTAATTTTATTTAACGAAAAAAAAGGACAAAACCTAAAACAACAAATTTGATTTTTGTTTAGTGTTTGCTATATACAAAGTAAGGAAAATATATGTAAGTAGGGTCCAGCAAATTAGTCTTTGGATAAGTGATTGCAATTGGAAATGTTATCGTATTCATCAAAGGCCAGTTTGTTTGTTAATTCGAACCGTCTAGCAGTTGGGCTTAGGATGCCAGCAGGCACTTTTGGGTGCTCTATTAAGAGGGTGTAGTTGGGTGTGAAGAGACTGTGGCAATGTCATTGCAATATGTTGCCAGCTGTACAATGGGCCACTTAAGCGACAACAATAAAAAATCATTAGAATGGCAAAAGGCAACACGGCATGCTTAAGGATGCAGACCCATTGCATGAGGGCGGTGAAGTGCGCCCATACATATAGTCAAGCAGTTTGCCTGGGCACTTCATAAATCTACAAGGCATATGAAATACGGTATCCTGTGCTGAGTGCAGTAGCCAATCATGTTGCATGTACTTACTTTGCTAGCGAAAGGGCTGGCCAGGGGGAGGCAGTAGCCAAAGGAGAGGCCAGAAGGCAGAAGCCAGGACGAAGCAACAAACTCAGGCTATAGAAGTTGCAAACAAAAACTTTCTGACATTGTTACCGAGCACTTTTTGCTTGTGCAACGGGGACAACAAACAATGCACATTGCCTTTGATTTATTAACAAGCCATCGTTTATCATGTGGCCAGCAATGGGTTAAGGCTACCAATGCACCAGTCACCCCGGCTATAAGAGCCCACAATTGCAATTTGTTTCGGCCGTTGAATCACAAATATCATAAAGACAAAGAGAGAAAGAGGACGCACTAAAGATAAACAAAAACGATACGTAGAGTAAACAAAACGGAAAAGTTATGATTATTTGAATATGGGAACGCCGCCAAGTTTATTGAATTAAGATATTTTTACCCACTATCAACACCATGAAGAACTTTATGTTGCTGAAAACCAACGCAATGTGCTAATAATTCATTTCGAAAATATGTAAAGGAAATATGTATAAAAATATTTTTGTTTTTCTTATAATTTATGTATGTGGCTTTTCGGGAAAATCTAAAATCAGTTTCCAGAATCCCAACCGGTCGTGGTCTGCAGCGCGTTCAAGCGTTAAATTTCCATGTGGGCGACACGGCCAACAGCCAACAGCCAAGAACGAAGAGAAACAAAACAAGTTGAAGGAATCTGCAGCATATCGCGTGGGTGCCGAAACGCCAAAGATTTAGAGTTGACCAATAAATTTAGTGACCATAAGAACAACAACTGATGAAAAGCCATACCAAGCCAAAGCATAAAGAGCACGAAACAGGGTAAACAATAATGACGAAGTAGAAACTGCAAGCGAATGCAACGAATATTATATGATCGATGTAAGACAATAAACATTATTTTCGTCGTTTTATCTTTTCTGCTTATTTCGTACACGTTTAATAAAAATAACAAATTAAATAAATTAATAAAATTATAAAAATGCAACAAACTGCTTCACAAATGAAATGTGGTCAATAATGTAAAGGGTACAAGAATGTGGAAAAACTAGCGCGTCCGCCAATGACCTGCTGTGCGAGGCAAACGGAAAGAGCGAGAGAGAGAGAGAGAAAGGAAAGGAAGACCAAGTTGCGCTGCATTCGAAAAAATGCTCCAGTAACGTCATTGACGTCTTTTACTTTTGTTGTTGTTTACGTACAATCTTGAGAAACGTAAAATGATATAGCAACAACCATGAGTTAACATCATTGCGTATACATTTCGCTCTTTGGCTGAGAGCCCGTCTCTCCTTCTGTGTGTGTGTGTGCGTTTATGTTTGTGTGGAAATTTACCTGTGAAGACGCCGCACTTGACTCACTAATTGATAAGTTCATTTTAGTGTAGGTTTTTATGTATGCAACTAACCAGCGGCAGATCTTTATACATACATATGTATGCATGCATATTTCGATGTACATTTTTACCGCAAGCAGACAAATGTAAAATCAAATAAAACGCTGCTTACCTGTCGCATGTGCTATGTTTGTCCAAATCAATCAATGCTGCCACAAACTGTTACTTTTTTAAGTTCACTTGCCGCCTACGCATGTGAACGTAAGGGAGATAGAGAGAGAGAGAGACCAAACACAAACGTGTTGCGCTCAGCTGGCCTTGCAGCAACGAATGAGCAGCACAAAACACAGAGGCTAACAATTCACAGTACTGTTGTTGCTATATTGTATTTGGCACGTGAATTGCAATTGTTGTCGGTATGTCGGCTGTTTGTTGTTGGCATTTTGCGAATTTTTGCACAAAACACTTTTTATTTACATTTGTTTACGTCACAAATGGCCAATACACTCTCTCAGCATATGAATGACGCGCGCGTACGAAAGAGATAAACAGCGAAGCGAGCAAAAACACAAACAAACAAATGCAACAAAGCAACGGAATAATATGCACTGACTAATTTTAACAAATTTATTTATAATCGCACTGTACACATCAACATGATTAAATTAGGGGGGCGCTGCGTGTCTGCTTTTGGCAACTTGGCGGCCTCTTTGTTTTTATTTTTAATAACAGCGTCTCATGCAAAAAATCGAAATTTCCACGACAGACGAGCACACACAACGCTTTCTCGCCTTCCGGTGGAACTTTGGCCCTTGCGCCACCGTTTACCGTTGTCGACTTACGCACATATGATTGCTCAGTTATGCATTTCAATTAATTCCAATATTTAATCGCCTATTTGCTTTTGTTTGGTTATTTAACAGCTGCCGCACACTTAGCACGCACGTCCGTTCATCTTTCGCAAGTTGTTTTCACCGCGATTCGACGTGCTCACTCATCAACGGCAATATTCGGAATGAGCGGGAATGGAGGAATCAAGGATTGATGAGCAAAGAAAAAATCAGTGTTGCCAAATCAAAATATCCAAATCAGCTGGATAAGAAATCTACAATAAGTGCACCCGGTTATTTGGCTGTATCATCTAATTATCTTCAAATTGAAGTTTTTTGGATTTCAATGCTGTATTTTCTGGTCAACAAATTTTGCAAATTTTCCGCACTCGCACTTAAAAATATACAATCTAAGTCTGGCGTTAAAATAGCTAAACCGCCCACGCTATGAGATTAACTTCAATAGTCGAAAAAAGTGTGTAGACACTGCATTTTAAAAAGTCTTAGTTTATTTAAAAAAAAAATTATTGTGAATGGGTACTATGTGTATTAAAATACGCATCTCTTAAAAGATTGTGTGCTTAATTAATTCTTAATTCTTTTATTTTTGGTTTGCATAACATACGGTCACTCTAATTAATATCGATATATGCATATTGTTAAATATCAAGAATCTTAATCGAAATCGCCGTCAGCTGTTTACCGAAAAAGATTGGTGGGCGTTAAGTACAATAATTGAGAAAAAAAATCTGAAACAATTTTGCAGATAACGGCAATAATACAGGCAGGAAGTGAGCACAGCGCTGTGCAACATGTCCGAGTTGAAAGCGCCCTCGCTGCAATCACTGCTGGAATCGGATCGGGGTTCCACGGACAGTTTACAGCTGGATTTTGAGTTTGAAGGCGTAAGATGCGAGATAACAACAAATAGGGAATGTCAAATTAATCAATTAACATATTGCAAGTACAGTTGGATGATGTAGAGTTTGCCATACCACCTACCGATGTGTTGCCCACACTGGAAACGGTGCTCAGCGAGTTTGAAGCGGATTCCGATGTAGCCTCAGAGCTGGGTGTGCCGGTGCCGCGTGCCACGCCCACGCCATCAATTAGTGAAGATTGTGGCGTACGCGCTGATGGACGTGGTGGCGCGGCTTCTGGTTCCATAATGCGCTACACTCTACTGCATGGCATTTCCTCTCAATTGGCCTCCGCTGCTGATCGCATCAATGCCGGTGCGGCGAGTGCCTGCGCTGTTGCAGCATACATAGCGGTGGGTACCTCACACGGTCACATACTCAACTTTGATGTCACACAAACATTGCGCTGGGCGCACCAGGATAAGCACAGTCAAGGCGCCGTCTCGAGCCTGGCCTTCAATGCCGATTCAACGCGTCTCCTCGCCGGCTTTGCCCGCGGACTTGTCGCTATGCTAGACACGCAGACCGGCGACGTGCTGCGTGAGCTGTTCGATGTCATCACACCCAACACGGGTGTTTTGCATGTCAAGTGGACATCGCGCTCTTCGCTGGCACTTTGTGCGGATGCAGGCGGCTCCGTCTGGTCGCTGAGCTTTACCCGAAAACTAGGCATTCGAGGGTGCACTTCACGATGTCTGTTCTCAGGCGCACGTGGAGAGGTCTGCGCGGTGGAGCCGCTCATTATGGATGCTACAGGACGCCATGAACTAGACCAATACTGCATTGTGGCATTGGCCACGCTCTCCAAGTACTTTATTGTGACAGTACGTCCCCGTCTTCGCGTTATCAAGTATCATGCCCTGCAAGGTCCTCCGGATTGTCTGCCACTACTCGCCTGGCAGCTGGTGCTCATACAGGCAGCGGACACCACACGTTCCGTGGATCCCGTCATTGTGGTGGGTCGTGGGAATCAATTGTTCTTCCATCAGCTGTTTGTGGCCAATGGACGCATTACATTGCTCTATCTTCGCCATGTGCAGCTGCAGAGCAGCTTACTCTCTGGCCATTGGCTGGGCCCTAAGTGCGTCGCCTCGTTGGACACATCGGAGATACTGCACCTGGTGGATGTGCGCTCCAGCCGTGAACTAGAATGCATGGACATGGCCAACGCTGGTCTTGTCTATGGCTCGGCTCAGTTCAAGGGTCTTGCCACCGGCGGCAATGTCTCCCCAGCGTTTGCCTTAGCTGGCACCAATGCCTGCTACAACTCCGTGGTTGCCCGCTCTACGCAGCTGTACGTACTCGGTGCACGTTCTCTGCACATTATAGGAGTGCGCACCTGGTCGGAGCGTATTAGCTATTTGGTAAGTAATATTATGCTCATTCGACTCTTGGAATTAAACAATATCTTGTCTAATCTCAGGTTAAGAACCATCGCTGGCAGGAGGCTTGTCAACTGGCTCTGGATGGTTACGTTGCCTCCGCAGAAAGGCCGCGTAAGCGTGCGCAAGCCAAAGAGCGCATAATAATGTTGTTCAAGGACTACATTGCCAACTCGGCGCGTGCTCCCGACTACTGCCTGGGACCCATTGTCAAGTGCCTCATTACCATAGGTGAGCTGGAGTTGCTATGGACGCAGCTCTGGGAGCATCTACACAACAACACGGACCTCTTCCTACAGCACATCTCCGAGCACATTGAGCAGGACACCATACACAGTGTAAATCCCGTCATCTCGCAGGCACTAGTGGAATACTGGCTCCAGCGCTCGCCCGAACGTCTTGAACAGCTTATCCTGAAGTTGGACTGGATGTGTCTGGACCTCAATCAGGTGCTGAAAGCAGTAAAGCGCCATCAGCTGTATCGAGCTCAACTCTACCTCAATGCCTGTGCCTTGAACGACTACACGGCTGCGCTAACCGAGCTGTTACCGCAGCTGACGCCGGACCAAACAAATCTGGGAAACTGTCTGCTAGTTTATGTGTCAAGCTGCCTAGCCGGTCGTCGCTATCCTAGTGGCGACGTACCTGCCGAGCTGGTGCAGCAAGTTAAGCATGATGTGTTGCGATGCCTCACCTCCCAGCATTCCAGTGCCAGTCCGGCGGATGAGTTGCCGTATCCGTATCTACGCGCGCTGCTCAAGTTCGACACGCGCGAAACTTTGAATGTCATCTCGCTGGCATTCCAGGAACGGGAGTTCAGCAATGAGCTTGGCTATTCCCATCGCAAACGCATTATCTATCTACTACTCGAGATTATGACGCCCGAAAACGCAACGGTAAGTCCAGAGATAACCATCTTAATCAGCAGCTGATAGCTTTCAATTTATCTCTTGCAGTGGGCGGAAATTGGCTGTTTGCTGAACTTTATCGCACAACAGATATCGACGCAGTGCCTGCCGCGCGACAAACAGCTGCTGGAGCGTGTGCTCAGCTATTTGGCCCAGGAGCACATTGCCAAGGAGAGCGAGCGGCAGCATTCAGAGCGGGAAAGCGCATGGCACGAACTGCTGTCTAACAATTGCCTGGCGGATATAAGCAGCGATGAGGAGCAACTGGAGTTGGCGCAGCGTGCCAACTGCTACTATGTGGTGGAATATTTGCTGGAAAAGCTGCAGCGTTACCACAATATACTCAGCTGCTACATCAAGAATCCATCACGGCACGAGTCCATGTTTGTCTACATGGAGCTTCATGTGCATGACATTGAACGCTGCATTTACGCGCAGGTGCGTAACAATCTAGACCAGCTGCTGCAGATCAATGCAAAGGAGACAACGCGTGTCATTGCGCTGCACTTTCCGGACAAGATTGATGAACTGTTGGAACAACTTAGAACTAAGCCAGTAGAGCTTTTTAGTCTGTTGAAGTGCCTGAATGAGCGACAAAGCAAACTACAGCCCGCGTATCTTGAGAAACTCTTGGAGCTCTATTGCCAGCAACAAACGCCGGAAGCGGTGCTAGAATTTCTACATGACACCACGGGATACCGGCTAGACAAGGCCATTGAGATTGTGAAGCAGCATCAACTGCAACGCGCTGTCATCTATCTGTACGAGCAACAAGAGTACTATGCGCAAGCATTTGATCTGTCCATGGAGCTGCTGCAGACGGCCAGCCAGGAGACGGCTTCAGGGGAGGCGCAGCTTGTAGCAGCACTGCTTGCCCGCGCGGCACAAACGTTGCCTGCGGATAAGCTAGAGCGTTGTTGGTTTACGCTCCTGCAGTATGTTCTGCCGCAGCAGGCTCTGCAGTCGATTGCCAAGTCAATGCTACATGAAGCATCGCAGCATATCGACCTGCAAAATCTGGTGCAGCTAATCATGAATACGCACAATGTTGTGAGCAGCTTTGGTGACATCAAGGAGCTGCTTATGAGCATGCTTATCAGCTCACGCCAGGAGACGGAGGCTTTGCGCCTGGCAGCCGATGTCCTCTGCCAGGATCTGCATACGCAGTTCGCTGAAAAACATCGCCAGGCCCGTCGTGGCCTTTGGGTGACCAGCATGCGTTGCCAGCTGTGTCGCCAGCGTCTATATGACCAGACAGAGGTCATTGTGCTAGGAGTCTGTGGGCACGCAGTGCATGACCGCTGCCTTATCGAAGAGACGCCACTACAGCAATGTCCACGCTGTACCATAACGCTGCCCACTGTGCCTGCTGATGAGACGCAGCTTGCCTTTACGAGCTTGCCCTGCCCCAATCAGCATTTACTACAGAGCAGCAACAGCATAGAGCTGGGCGCACTGCAGCTAAAGGCGCCTCCTAGGCGCTTCTGCTAGACCTGCCTGTATTCCTTCTCCCATCTATATATTTATTGAAAACTCTCTATTTTGTTTAAGCGTATTCATGTCATGAAAGTTTCCTAGTCGGGCGCATTGTAATTTGACCAAAACTAAATGTAGCAATATGCATCAATTCAATTTAATTATTTGTGTATACATGTTTTGGTTCAGCATTCCGTAGTTCAATATCGTCAGTAATTTGGCTTGTAAAAAACGTGTGAGGTACATATATGTATCAGTCCATATATTAAATAAATTATTTTAATATGCCATAAATTTTATGCCAAATTTAATTTATTTGAGACTTTGGCTTAAAACGTCTTGTTGCCTCTCATAGTTTATTATTTTAATTAAACATTGTAAGACAAAGGAAACGAATTTAATTCGAACCATCCAAATGCTGCAGCAGACTCCCAATAAGCTTCTTGACCCGTGAGCAGAACCATTCATAAAGCCAATTGCCCGAGCTTTTAAGCCACGTCCCAAAATTTGTAGCATAGTTGTAGCCTGGAGGCTTCACGTGGTCCAGTCCAGTCGCCAGCTTGTTAATTTTTAAGTATATTTCCTCTGGATGCATGGGCATGTCGACGTCCTCATCCGTTTCCACCAGTCTTTTTGCAAACGGCACTGGTTTGTGCTTCTTCATGGGCGTAGTCCATTTCTTGGGTGTGCTCATATCATTCAAAGGAAATGGCTGCTCCAGTTGTAAATTGGACACGCGACTGCAGCACAGAGTTACCATTGTATCCTGCAAGCAAATCGGACGCTTGTGATAGCCCAGCACCTTCTGAGCAGTCTGCGATGAGGCATATAGCAAATGCATAGTGTCCTTGTACGAATGCTGCATATCAGTTAGAGCGCCCTCCTGGCAGAAGAATTGAACGGCATGCCTATATAATGGTGGCGGTATGTTCTCAACGAGTATCCAGAAACTATCGTTCATGATGGGGAATATTTCAGTTGGAGTTTCGCGCCAGCTGCATGGACGCTTCTGTTGGAGCCCTTCATCAGGGTTCATTGTGTTCATTGTCTTCATTGATTCATTTGACAGATACCCGTTCATAAAGATCTCGTCTATGGGGCCACCTAGAAATGGTGGTAAGTACTTATCATCACCACGTTGACGCCAATTTGCAGCATACGAATGTGGATCCATTTTCATGAAAGATTTCACAATTCATAAAAAAAATTCCAATATTTTTGGGAAAAAACGCTAATGTTTCATGCAAGTAACTCCAGCTTTAAACAAGTTTTGACATCAAACGGCCTACTTAGATGTACATAAAAATTCGGACTACTTTTTGTATAAATAAACTTCAAATGAACTAAAAAAAAGTAATAGGAAATTAATTAACCAACTTTTATATACACTTTGACAAGGACGTCACAACAAACACACACACAACTTTATACACACAGCTCTTAAAAAAATAAAATAAAAGCGAATTGGCTCGTGTATAGGTAGATTTACATAAAAAATTTGCTTGCTCTAGCTTTTTTAGTTGCTGAGAGAGAATCTGTGGCTGATACATCCAGACGGATAGACAAGAAGGCTTCAAATACCCTTTTCAATTTTTTATAAAAATGTAAATGTGTAAAAAATGATACATATACCAAAACTATAT